>NW_010972653.1:2824339-2827036 GCF_000737465.1 Haliaeetus leucocephalus
TCAGGCGCGGCCCTGCAGCTGACACACCGAGGGCGGAGTCGGAGCAGGAAATATTTTTCTTCTGGTGGCGGATTGCCAGCGTACGCTCAGCCCACCTGCTCACGATTTTACCACTGTTCTGAAAGCCCGGCGTGTTTTTTTCCCCTGCAAATCAAAGCCGGAGTATGGCTGTGGTGCCGGGCCTCGTAGCTGCGGGTTCACGCAGGCAGCAAAGTCCCGAGAGCAGATAGTCTCGTTGACACCCGGGGTGACTTCTCTTTTAAACGCGAGATGTGTGTTTACAGTGGGAATCTGCTTTACATTTGCATACAGCACTGTCATCTTTTCGTTGGTGTAATTCACGTTTGCATCGTTTTCTACAATAAACGTGCTTGGCAGAAAGTATTCAGGGTTTTATATGAACAAAAGTACCTTCACACACGGGTAACACACCGGTTTATTTTTTTAGACGTAGGTTAATGGGGATACGTGCTTCTCCAGTTTTTACAGAAGTTTCCCCAAATTCCACACAACCTCTTTCTAGGATAACTTCTAGCAAAGCAAAGTTAAAGGCAAGAATCTCTGGGGT
Source organism: Haliaeetus leucocephalus (assembly GCF_000737465.1). Lineage (NCBI taxonomy): Eukaryota > Metazoa > Chordata > Aves > Accipitriformes > Accipitridae > Haliaeetus > Haliaeetus leucocephalus. The sequence goes on from NW_010972653.1 coordinate 2,824,908, forward strand.
GTTATTATAAAAAATAAAATTAGATTGTAAATGAAAAAATGTAGCTTCTACAGTTACACCACAAATCAATGGTGCGTTTGCCTGCTAAGTGGAAGGCACAGCATAAAATATTACCTACTGTTTTCCATCATGAAACACAACTTTAATCTTTTCTAAGGCCGACCTCAGCTACAGACACATCTGGTTCAAGGGCCAGATAAGCCACAGCATCTCCAACAGTGTAGTTCTCTTGACTACTGTGTGACAATTTGAGTACTGGTTTTGTCCTGGAGGTTTATTTCAAGACATTTTTTAAAACACTCGCTGAGCCCTACTGACTGCTGACTTACGCTGTAGAAACCAGGTGTCGTGCAGAGAAAAATACAGCAGGTATTTTGTATCTTTACTACCAGGCTGTTTGCATCACGATGGCTTCTCATATATTAGTAATTCCTTTGGGAGTATCTTCATTTGATGCGCATCCTTTCTTTCGCTATTATTTGCTATATCTTTCAATCATTATTTTGCTCGCTTTTGGATAAATGACAAATCCAATAATTTTTAAAGACACAGATATGAATAATCTACAGATTCAACCGTGATTCTGAGAAAATGTGTTTGTAGGCAGACCTCGGCATCAGTACGTAGTGCTGCTTGTTGGCAAGTGTAATTTACTATAAATCTCCCACAGTTCTTTAAAACTTATGAACGTGATGTTATACTATTTGTCATTGTTTTACAAGCTACATTGTCAAACACAGCTAAAGAACCATTATTAAGTAAAGAGACAGCCAGAAAGCATTTTTTTCCTCAGTAGTTGTTTCTTCCTGAAGTGTTTCCCAAGTATCCAACACAGCTTTCCTATTGCCCTGAACCCCTAGTTTCAGAATTTAATTTTTAGTTTAACGTAATTCTAGGCTGCGCTGTTGCCCACAAGACTAAGAGGCTACTAAATACAAACTAAAATTAGAGTGCAGGAGCAGAAGTGGCAGGGTGTGAGGTAATTTTCTCTCGATTTTACAAACACTTTATAAAAAGTCGCAGGAAAGAGACTGAAACCTTAGTTCTTTCATAATCATTTATAAACAGGCTCATTTTTATCAGTTTGAGAGAGCTGAACTCCATGAGCACCAACATTAGTAGGACTGAAATATTTAGTTGTACGCAGCATCATTAAAGGGGGAAGAATAATTTGTGAGAAACAGGTAACTTCTGCTTTTTTCCCTTTTTCTTTTCCTGTTCGGTAAGGGTTTAGTTGATACACTCTGGCCTTGCCTACACTAGGTGTTCCTTGCCCTAAATTTTCTCAGTACCAGCTTTCTGGAGAGCCAACGCCAGGCTGCAGCTGCAGACCCTTCCCTGGGGTTGGGAAGGCCATGCTAGCGGGGCGGCCCTGATGGTGGCACCGCGGAGTGGTGGGCGCTGGATAAAAGGCCTCCAGGCGCAGCAGACAAGCTGCGGATCTATAGGCTCATGCGTATACGCTCTCTATAGGTGTATATCGTACGTTATATTCGGTAGCCGTCTCCCCGTTTCTCGCCCCGAAAGCGCGTCCCACCCCTCACGGCTTAGAGGGAAGGCTGAGGTCTCTGACGCTGCAGCTGCCGCCCTTCAGAGGAGCCGCTGAGGCGGCCAGGGCTCCTCGGCCTCCGCTGAGGCGGCCAGGGCTCCTCGGCCTCGCTCCCCTGCCCTCGGCGTCGAGCCTCCCCCGAGCAGAAGCCCTCTCGGGGCTCCAAAGCCTCTCGGGCAGGGAAGGCGACGGCCTCTCGCCCCGCGGCGAGGCCAGGAGCGGGGCGGGCGGCGGCGCTGAAGGAGTTAAGGGCCGCCGGCTTCGCGGAGCTGCCGGGCGTTACTGCTTTGGCCTCCGCCGGGCGCCGTCGCCGCCGCCGCGGCGCTGGCTGGGTCGGTGGGTGGGGACCAGGCCGGCATGGCCGCCGCCGGCGGGGAGCGCGGCGAAGCGGCGTCGAGAGAGGAGGGGATGGCCGGTGCCGGCGAGGAGGAGGACGGGGAGGAGAATATCCTGTACGACCTGCTGGTTAACACCGAGTGGCCTCCGGAGACGGAGGTGCAGGTGCGCGTCGCCGCGGCGTGGCCGGGGTGCGGGGGAGCGGACCGGCCACGTAGGCGCGGGCGGGGATGCGCCCCGGGGG
>NW_010972653.1:2827046-2885103 GCF_000737465.1 Haliaeetus leucocephalus
CGCCGGCCCTGAGGGCTGTGGGGACGGGCTGCTGCCTCCAGGGCGGCTCGCCGGCCTGCCCGCTCCGTCCCCGATGGGCGCAAGAGCGGCGAGGGCAGCGGGGTCTAGCACAAAAGGCATCCCTGCGGTCGTGCTGCCGCGTCACGGTCTCGTGTCACCGAATTTCTACGTTGGCACCCTTGTTTGTGCCGGCTGGGATGCCTCGAGGTCGCCCTCGGTCATTACCTGTGCACGGTGTGTGCCAGGTTTTACTGTTGAACTGGTACGAGGGAGGCGGTGATGAAGTCCGGGTCTCGTCTCCAGAAACGGCTGTACCGAGCGCGCTGGAAGCTGTCCTGCTGACAACGAGGTCTTTATCGAGCTTACCTTGCATGAGGAAAACAAGCTCCCTCCCTAGATTTGTATATCAGAATGGTTGCATCTGGATTTTCAGGGGTGGGCTAAAAGGGAGAAGTATATCACTTTGTGTCTACAAGGTACACGAATGAATGCTAAAGCTTGAAGGATCAGGAAGCATTGTTCTTGTATTACAACTTTTTGCTTGCTTCTGTCCTTCTTCATGGGCCAGCGGAAAAGCTGAGAAGCTCTTCCATCTTTGCTTTTAAATCTTTTCGCCTGCAGTGTGCTGAGCTAGCTGCCTCTGTGTCTATTCTTGTCTGATTTGGACATAAAGGATGCAAGCAATGTGGTTTTATTTTTTTCTTGTAGTGGCTTTCAAGTCCACTGCAGGTGTTAACGCATTTCCCACTAGAAGTAGTTTATGGAACTGTTTTAACAAAGTTTTGTGCTTAATGAGAACATCTGAACAGAGAAGATGCAAAAACATCATGGGTGGAAGAATGTACCCGCTCATAATTACTAAAGGCATTGTCATAAAAATAGTTCTTGTTTATCAGAAAGACTTTTATTATTTTGTTTCTCTTGATCTGTAAATCCTCAGCTGCAGCAACAGGGGTAGGTGTTTGGAAAACATGATTGCAGTGTTACCAATTACTAACTTCACAGATTGCTCATATAGGTGAGTAGACAGTTGCACCTGTTTTTATTTAACTTTGTTTTGAGAGATGGTAAATAGTGTTTGTTTCTAGTAACATATGAATGTGATTTATATATCAGCAAACCATGAGGAGGACTTAGGTGTGGTGGCATGAGACTGTGACCCTACAACGGTGTTAAGGGGGCACGTTTCTGACAGGTGTCCCTTCTCTTCCACTGACATTAGTATTCTTGAAGTTGTATGGTATGTTGATTAAAGAACTGATTAGTCTGAGAAACAATTGTGTTGTTTCATTTCCTTTTGTTGAGTAGTCACCCTAGTACTCACATAGGTAGCGAGGGGTGTGAATAATATGTCAATCAAAGCTGAGCAAAGTGCAAGACCTCCGTTTAGTGGCAGCATGCAGGTGTGCCAATTTAAAGTGATAGTGGAAGCTCAATCTGATGGTCCTCATCTGCCCTGGTGGTCAGAATTTCTAAGCATCATAGAATTCTGCTTGTTAACTTCAGCAAATGATACAAGCTATTTTAAACTTGTTTTTTTCTTGCCGATTTACTTTATTTTAAAGATAATTCCTGTTTTGCATGACAGAAATAAGAAGGCTTGAAAATATTATACCCCATAGTTTGGATTTACATCCTTCTTGAAGACTGTCAGTAGCCAAGGACACTCCTGATATTCTTTTTACAGTTTTAGTGGGAAATTGATTTTTACTCTGACATTCATAGGCATGATCGTCAGCATGATTCAGTTTTTGCCTTAAGGTGCCTTAACAGTGATATTATTTAGGTGATTGTGACTTTCCCTTTGGAACATCTGTCTCTTTTAAACCTGGTTTATTCACACTTTTCAGAAAAAGTCACAAAACACTCCCTGCCTTACTTCTTGTAGAATGGAATGGTTTGGAATGAGTAAGGTGAGGGACAGCAGAAAGGGCAAGGAAGTTGAATGCTGCACTGGGAAATGAAATTAAATGTCTTCCTATGCTGTCTTCTAGGATAGAAAGCAAGGCCTTAAAACAAACTTTTCACAGGTCTCTATTGACTTTTATTTTTTGTTGGGATGATTCATGTGTAATTGCAGAGTGCTGAGCACTTAGAATTGTAATTATGACTGTTGGAAGATGAATCCTGTGATGAGCACGTAAAATCATGTTGAATTCAAGACACTGATAAAACTGGCATAGATTTATGAAGTTGGACACCAAATTAGCTTTAATTTTAGTTCTTATTAGAATTTGCATTCACCCGTATTGAATTTCCCAAGAAGAATTTTATGGGGGGAGGGAAATGACAGATATTTGTAAAGGACACATTCAAGGAACTGACAATGCTGGAGAAGAGCATGGTGTGGAAATCAAGCAGTCTGTATTCAGTGTATTGATGTGATGGTATATAATGCACTGTTTGGGAACCCCGAAATATATAATGAGAATAAAAGGAATTACTGAGTAGCTGATCAGTGAAAATAGTGAATGAGGCAGTGGTTATGGAGGAGGTTGCAGGGGAGGACTCATGGAATCATTTGTGGAAATACAGGCAGACTGAACTTTTCCTTTTCTCCATAGACAAGTACTGTCTATCTTCTGAAATCTCTTGAATGTATCACTTGTTTCTGTGGGGTTTTTTTCTTTGCTATCTAGTGTTTTGAGATTTCCCCCCAAATTTCTCCCCACCCCCTGCAGGCTTGCTGGGCGTGCAACAAAATCCAAAACCAAGTGGGTGTCCTGTCAGCAAGGAAGTTACTTAGGTTTTATTTCTGGAATGCTCTAGCGAAGGAGAACTTGAAGTTGTTTTCCCAAATGGGAATGAATTAAAAAAGATGTATAGCAGATCTGGTAGCCAGCCATTGGTGTTGCTGAGGTGATAGGAATATATTACAAAAAGTAAGAGTCAGGTCTTCAGAGTATAATAGTATATCAGCTTTGCGAAGGGTTTTAAGATGCGCGAAGTAGGAACCTGTAGTTTAGGCTCAGGAGTGGACACTAAGAATACTCAAAAATATTCTGAAGAGGTATAAGCAATTTTTGGAAATGTTTTTACTGGGAACTTTTCTTAATCCAAAAAATTTAACAAGCTCTGCTTTTAACCTTCCTAGGAAATTGCAGATCTCCCTGAGGTTCTATTATAGCTGTAAGAAATAATTTATGCTCTCACATATTTTACTGTAATGCCTTGTTATTTCTTGGTTGATCCACCTGAATTTGGAATATTATCTATTAGTACAGCTGTGCTGGCTTCTTACATGGTGCGAGATGACAGCCTGATTATTTGAAAGACTATTTCTGGACTGCAAAATTTGCATAGAAAACTGCTAATCTTTACTTCAATAACTCAAATTTGGGAGCCCAAATATTTTTTATTAAACATCGACTTACTCCAGAATTTTGATAAATCTGTGTGTCTTTCAGTGTTTGCTGCTCTATAACTTGCAGTGAGAGATCTAAATATTTCAGTTAACAAGTAATGATCTGCTTTATGTATTCTATACTGAAGGGAAGAGGAAATTAATTCATTACCTACTCCAGTGCTCAGTTTGTGGTGCTCTAATATTTTCGCTAGAAAAGTATAAGCATGACTGCTTATTTTGAAGATTGTGTGTGATGCCTTGCTTATTGATTATCTTTATTGTCTTCTCAGTTTAATCCCTTTTTCCTACTTTCTTACTGGCAAATAATTTTACCTCTTCTTATAGCTAAGAATATGCATCCTATGTTATTTTGTATTTTCTTTTTCTGTGGTTGGAGAGTGCTTTCATTTATATAGTGAGTGCAGTTGTTCCCCTCCGCCTTAGGTAGAGCAGGGCTGCTGGAAAGGCTATGTGAGACTGTATGGAGTAGAGGTGGTGATCTGAGTGGCTGTGTTACCTAGTACAAATTGACACAAAAAGAGTTTTTCTTAAGAAGTTCTTTGTTTTTCTTAATATTTCTGAAACTTTCATGAGCAGTCTTTATGTAGTTTAGCAGTTATATATTAGCGTAATGTGTTGAACACCAATTGCTTTGACTCCCCCTGGGCGTTACAGATCAATCTGGCATTCATTTGGCATAAAAAGAATGATTTATAATACCTTACAGGAATACATAATCAGAAGTCAATGTCTTCTGTTACTACCCAAAGATCAAGGCAAAGCTGAATCAATAGACAATCTGTAGTACCTTTTGTTTATTACATCTTGGCACTTAAAATATTTGGCTTTATAGCCTGTTTTAACTTATGCACTTAAATTACTCGCTGTATGAAGTTGCGAGTAATAGAAAATACATAAGGAACTTGTGGGCTAGCAGGCAACTTAAATTTAATCAGTGAACATATGTATGAATGTTGTATTTAAGTTAAAATGTATAACATAGTGTTTGACCATTATTGTTGTATTTGCAGCCAAGAGGCAACAGAAAACATGGTGCATCGTTTATCATCACTAGAGCAATTACAGGTAAATATGACTTATTCTTATGTTTGTGACTCATAAGAATGATGTGTAGATTGCTTGTAAAATTTACTATTTCTGTACTTTAGGGCGGCTAGTATAATGGAAATAGAGTGCAGGCTGTGTTTTCAGGAAGATGTTTTCTGATTATCAATATCGCTATGTAATTTTTGTGTCATTTTTGTGACCTTTCTTGTCTCTATTACCTTATTGGGACAAACTAATAAACCATACATCTAAGAAGTTTAGAAGCTCTCAGTTTTGCAAAATGTTGTTGAGGTTTTTTTCTCTACCAGTTTTTGCATCGCGCTGTTTGCTACTTAGACGATTCTATAAGGAAGGTTCACATTCTGATTATATTACGTTGCCATTCAACACTTGCTTTATACAGTAAACTGGATTGCATTTTCATCCAGTAGGAATTTCTCTTAGAATTTCCGGAAAAGTGTAGTGATTTTTTTTTTTAGTATCTGCCATTTGTATTTAATATAAGAATTCAGTGGCCAAGGATAGAGGGTTTTTCCCATAATACCTTTTGTGAGAATTTCTGAGATTCTGTGTGCAGTCAGCTGGAGTGTGGAAATTGCTAGAGGTGTAATTTTTGCCTCTTTCCATTGTAGGTCCTGCATTATTTTTGCTTCGGTACATCTGGTACAGGTAGGTTTGATGAAATGATGCTTAATCTTTTTAATTGATAATATTTTTATAGCTTTTTGATTGGATGGAATGTTATTTTTAATGAGAGTAAAACTGAACACTTGTTTAGAATATTGTCCAAGCAATGCTTAGAATATTCTCTTTTTATAAGTTTAAGTTGTAACCACTTGAGTTGCAGCTGAAGCCTATCTAGAAAAGAACTGGTGTATACTAGTTTGACTTTTTGCTTTTATCAGAAGCCTAAATAAACTTGCAGTTGGAACATCGTCTTTCTCAAAACACATATTTGTCCTCCCCACTCCCAACTGAGATATTGCAAGTGAAGCTTTTTTTTTTTTTTTTTTTTTTTTTTTTTTCTTAAGCCTCAATGACAGGTATGATGGCACGGCAGGACTTGCTTCCTTTGGAGTAATAATTTGGATTTTTTTTTTTCTTGACAAAACAAACTGTCACACAAAAAGCTTGATAACTAGTTGAGCAACACTCATGCCACTTATAAATTTAGCTTCTGATTCAAAAGGCACTTCAGCGTATGTTTATGCAATCACTTTTCCCAGAGAATTTCAGCTCTGTGGTTATACTACTCTGTTGATGTACTTGGCAGGTTTGAAGTTATCAGTTCTCCCTTTTCAGGGGTATTCTGTTGGTTTTGAGATATACGGAAACAAACGTTAATGTGGCTCCGTGTGAAACAGTACTGTACTTGAATTCAGCAGGCAATGCTGTTTTCCCTATTGCTGGTGTTATACTTCATTTTGCGCCCCCTCCCTCCTTTTTGGGGGGTGGGCGTTGGTGGTGTTTATGGGCTTCATACCATCATATAAGTCTAGTTGTAAGGATTCAGTTGCAGACAGAATTAACTTATTTTTCTTCCTATCCCCTCCGTAATCAGATTTAAAGTCTGATTTCTAACTTTTATGATTTATTCTAGTTGCTATTTTTATGTATTTAATAAAAGCATTTGGGAGGGAACTTGGGAGGCCTCTAGTTTAAAGCCCTACTAAAAGCAAGTAGAACATTGAATTCAGTCTAGATTCTTTAGGGCTCTGTCCGGCTAGGTCTTGAAAAGCTTAAAGGATGGAGAGCCCAGAGACTCTCTCGACAGCCTGTTCCAGTGCCTGACTGTCTTCATGGTGAAGAATTCTCTTCCTTATGTCAGCTTGAAACCTCCTCTGTTTTGGAATCATAGAATCATTTAGGTTGGAAAGGACCTTTAAGATCATTGAGTCCAAACGTTAACCTAACACTGCCAAATCCACCAAAGGATTGATCATGGCTTCTTGTGCTTTTGCCATGCACCTCAGTGGCTCCCATCTTCATGGTAACCTACTAGGTATCAGAGCACTGCTGTTTGGTCCCCTGAAACCTTCCCTTCTCCAGGCTAAACAAGTACAATTCCCTCAGCATCTCCTTGTTGGGCAAGTGTTCCAGTCCCCTGACCTTCTTGGTGGCCCTCCAGTTTATTGGTGGTGTTCTTGTAATGGGGGGGCCCAAAACTGGCTGCTACCAGAGTATAAAGAGTGATGAGTAAAAATAATCAGTTCCCTTAATATGTGTTTTTATTCTGTTAATACAAACAAGGATGTGGTTAGCCTTCGTTGTTGGCAGGGTGCAGTGTTGATTCATGTTCGGTTCCTGAAAACTCCCAGGTGGTTGCTGGTTGCCTTAAAGCTAGGTCACCTGGCATGTGTATCTCAGGTACTGCTTTTGTTAGGTATATGTTCTGATTTAGCCTAATGTTTTTGTTGTTTCAGCCCTGCAAAGTTTTCTCTGCCCACTGGACTGGTTCGTCTAGTTAATAAGCAGATAAACTGGCACCTAGTACTTGCAAGGTAACCAGCTTACACATTTTCCATTTTTGGCAGTAGCAAATGTATTAATGCTTTCTCTCCTCCCCTTGCCATCCCCATTGGTAACAATGCTGAGTTAATATTGTGCTAAAGTCATGTTATTCTTTTTGGTCAAAAGGAATACTGGAGGCTTTCACAGGCAGCCTTGGGAAAGAAAAGTCATTCTGCTACCTAGGGGCTTCCACACCTCTTCCCTTCATTTAATGAATCTCTCACTCAGGTCTCCATGTCCTTCTAGCTTTTGAGGCAAAGTGGCTTGCAGTGCAATTGTTCTCAAACTCAAGTCCTGAATTTGATCAGTTAAAGACCTATAACTTGGCAGAATATGTAATATAAACTGCATATTTTAAAAATTGTGGAAGGTGAATGCATACCCTTGTCTGCTGTTGTATGTATAGAGGAGAAGTGAGAGTTCCACGGCTAGAACAAACTGTTCTGCAGTAATTTTAGCAGCATCAGTGAGATCACTGGCTTTTAAAAATAAGCATAAATATGTACAGAAAAATGATTCAATGACATGGACGTAGCATGGAATGTTTTAGTTTATTATGTTTTATTGCTGAATATGATCAGTGGTTCAGCAAGAGCTCTACTGCTGAGAGAGATGGTGATTCTTTGAGGGAAGTGATGATTGCTTTTGATGCACAACATGCCAGTTGCAATGGTGTATGTTAGGTACAAAAACAGGAGACCTGCTCCTAAGGAGACAAAGTAACTTACTTTAGATTCTGCTGTTACAAAATTATCCATAAGCAACATCTGATTCTGATCTGCCCTGCAGCAAGATTTTAGACATTGTTTCTGTTTTCTTAGTGCTACTAGAAAAGAGTGACAGATACATTTCAGTGACATGAAGGGAATCTTATTATAGCATTGGGGTTTTTTGATATAAAAATTGATATTTCCCAATTTGTTTTGATTATGAAAGAAGGAATTTATATCTAACCTTGCAGAAAAGCACCTAGAGCTCTGATTCACATTCTGTAAGGACTGGACTTTAAATGAATTTTCACACCTGTATTTTTCTCTTTCAGCAATGGTAAATTGTTGGCAGTTGTTCAAGACCAATGTGTAGAAATCAGGTAACTTAGTGTTATCTATTGCTTCATGACCACAGTTGTGGAGTTCTGAGACAGTGTTTCTAGTCATTTACTAAGCATATTTTTAAAGATTTTTCTGGGTTTTTTTTGAATGTTATATATTGTGAAAGTAATCTGTGGAATAATCTTAAAATGTATTATCACTTAAAAAGCAGAAGCCATCTATTTCTTCTTAGTTCTTGGCCAGTCCCCATTCAAAAAACCAGAAACACCCCCCTCAACAACCCCCCAATTATAAATATTATAGATAAATTTATGTAAGTATCTATCTGTATCTCTCTTTTTTCAAGATGTGAAAGAAAAACAATCAAGATGCTTCAAAATACTAAACCCAAATCATGGTCATTCTAACCTTTGCCTTTCTGTTCCCCCTAGAAATGCTCTCCTAATAAATGGGACAAGGAGCTAGTATTCTGCTTCTCTGTAGAGTAGCTGGCATGTATAATATTTCACCTTATTTTACAAGTAATGTGGATGGCCGTAAAGACTGATACTTTCCCTTTTTCTTCTGCTCTCTAACAACAAGCTCTCCTTTGCCAGTTCAAGACCACATTTAGCTGTAGAACAGCTCTTGATTGAGTGTGTTTACTTGCATCACAAAAATCCATTTGCTAGAAGGTCAGACCTTCTATTTATATGTAAAAGAAGCAAGTGTATGAAAATTGTTCAGTTGGAAGTGGTGTGAACACCATAAATGTCAGCTTATGGACTATAAAATAAATCTTGTGTTTCAACTGTATTAATGTAACTATATTCTTGCATTGTTTCTAAAATTGTAACCTAGAGAATACTGACTAGGTGTTTTTTTTCTAAAGTTACATGCTGAAGTTCTGGAGTGCTGATATCCTATTTTGAACAGCATTACTACTAAATGAGGGATATTAGTATTTATCCATTGGGAGGAGGGTTTCTAAAATACTATTGTTAGTTACTGCAGCTGCCTAAGGGTGAAGGCTACTATCTGCCTTTTTGAACAAGTAGTTAAATACATGCAGGCCTTTGAATTGTGTACTTAGAGTATTTTTATAGCGTTCTGTTTATTCTGGAAAATTGAATAGCGTTTTTTCTCCAATTTAAATCCTTATGAGTCTTTTTCTGCAGGTCTGCAAAAGATGACTTTGGATCCATAGTTGGAAAATGTCAAGGTATACAATATGGCAACCTCTACATCATTACTTAGTGTCATCATTGTTTATTATTCATGCATTGCTAAGTGGTGGTGTTGGTATACTTTAAAGATAATGTTGTAACTTCTTAAAAGCATTGGGAAGAATCAATAGTTTTGCTTTGTGACTAGCTCTATTACCCTCCCTTCCCCTCTTCTTTTCATGATGATTAACATAGAAAACCTGAATCTGAAATGAAATGATAGTTAAAATTAGTGAGTTTGGGAGCAGGTGTTGGAGGTGGTGTGTGGGTTTTTTGGGGTTTTTATTGTTTTTTTTTTCTTCTCTGAGATAAGCCTGTAATCATTGTAGGTACCCTGCATTTTTTTGACTCTTTGTTCTGTTTAAGGAATTATATTTCTATTCCACTTTTTAATAACTTACTTCCTTTTTCATAGTGCCAAAAGATCCTAACCCTCAGTGGAGGCGAGTGGCATGGAGTCATGATTGTACGTTACTTGCTTATGCTGAAAGCACTGGAACAGTGAGAGTATTTGACCTAATGGGTAGTGAGCTTTTGGTCATTTTACCGGTAAGTGCTCTCTTAGATTAAATATGAATGTAGTAGAACTTCTTTTAAGGATAAAGGGTAATTTCTGCTCTTTGGACTTACTTTAATCATGGCTTACTTTGGTGTAAAGGCTTGCAGTATGAATACCATGCACAAATGTACCATGAAGTGTTTATCATTTGATGGGTATATTATAGTTAAACTTCAGTCACGTGTAGCACTTGCAAAGCATATCCTTTGTGCTGTTGTATCTAGTCAGAATCTTCATCTTTCTTTTCTTTTTCTTAGAATTGTGGTAGATCTGCAGGTACATCAGATTGTGAAAAGTATAGAATCACCTAATCAGTAGGTGTGGAAATAATTACAGTTTGTAGTAGCAGATTACAAATCTGCAGTTTATATGCAGCGTCACTTATAAATCAAGAAATGTTGCTGATAGAGCAATATTTGGGAAGGTGGCTCAAGTGTATTTTCTTAATATATTGCCTTTGCAGACTTTATAGTAATAAGATTTTTTCAAAATCAAGATGAAAGGAAGTGTATTTTGTTACGGATACAAACTATGAAACTTTATTTTTTAATACATTTTTATACAATATAGTAAATTTAACTGCCTAGTTCTTTCAGTAACATAGACACTTTACCCCCCCCCCCCCTCTCTCTCTCATCCTGTTTCTCTCTCAATGTCTGCCTGCATTTTTGGGTAAAGACAGCAAGTTTTCCAGGAGATCTGAGTTATGCTATTGCTGGATTGATCTTTCTAGAATACAAAGCAAGTGCCCAATGGTCAGCCGAACTGCTTGTCGTTAATTATCGTGGAGAACTAAGAAGTTATCTTGTAAGGTAAGCATAAATTTTGACTTGCTTTGAGAAGGCACAGTGAACTTCAAAGGAATTCTTTCTACTCTTTAAAGAAACTAAATCTGAAATTATGTATGTATTTTTTTTCCTCATACTTAGCGTTGGAACAAATCAAAGCTTTCAAGAAAGTCATAGTTTCAGCTTTAGCAGCCATTATGCCCATGGAATAACTACTGTCATTTATCATCCTGGTCACAAGTAAGTGTTCTGGTTTCTACCTGCCAATAATATGGAACTTATGAACAAAAGTGACAAAATAAACATGTTGGATAAAGAGAGAGGAAAAAAAATCTGTTTTAATATTGGTATTTAGTGACTAAGTAATAACAAGTCATGTATCATTTTACCTATGAAAGAAACTCTAGTTGGTCATCTCACTTTACTGATGGAACAATGAAAATCAGATTATGTCCTTTACTGTTTGAGTATCTTGCGTAAGCAGCATCTTTTAGAATGTCAGGAGTAGCTTCAAAAGGTGTTTCTGAATTTGATGGGGGTAAAGGCTGATGTATAAGTTTGGTTGTTTTTTTTTATGTCTGGATTTAATTTCTGGACTTGTTGGCCAGCCCATTTTCCCTAGTGTTCTGACTGGAACTGCCAGGCTTTGGTATGTGGGGTTGTCTTGTGATGTGTTTTCTCTATTAGTAATGTGTTGGGTACAGATACGAGGCTTGAAAGATGGACTAATTGACTGCCTGCTCTTGAACCAGATGTAGTTGGAATAAGTCCTGGTTAGCCAATTACTTTATGTTAAAAATGTGTCTACCTTTTTAATATCTACTTGTTTTATAGCAAGATAAACTCAGCAGCTTACTTTTCTATTTCTCTTCAGTTGTAGGAACTAAACTTCCTTATAGAAACTTTTCTTCTATTAGATTGGCTAGGATTGAATTTGTCAGTGCAATATGTTATATCATTGTATTGTTTCAAATGGCAATTAGGCTTGGCTGTAGAATACCAGAAGAAACTCACTGTTTAAAACTTATTCTCAATATTAAGCAAGCTGTCCTAGCTATCTTAGGAAAAAAAATGGTTATTAATGAGAAGTAATTTTCTTCTAGCTTATTACTTTGAGAGATTAATTTTGAGTATGGTTTCTTCTTTTTACCTAGTTCATACCTAGTAATTCCACATAATTAATACTCAGTATACTAAATCTAGAGTTTTGAGGTAATAGGTGTGGATTATGGAGGTTTGGTAGCACTATCTGACCAGACAACAGAACCTACTCATTCTTTCCTTTGATCAGACCAGTGTTAATGATTCTTGACACTTGTTTCCAAAGTTATCTTTTCTGCTCCTAATATAAAGAAGTAGATTTATTATAACGATGACTATTGCAAAGAATATTGGTTAATATTCAAAGTATGGTCAAATAATTATTCTGACAATTATAATAGATGGATGTACTTGCTTTTTATATTTGGTGTGTTTCTGAGTAAATGATGTCAGAACCGTTAAACTCTTATAATGGATGAACCCGTTAACAATACGTAGAAAATCAGCTGGCGTAGTTGTCAACCAACTAGTATGGACATTGCTTTGTGTCTGCTAATTGCAACTTCTCGCCATAGAGGTTTAAAAGAGGAGAGGGGGAAAAAAAGGAAAAATTTGAAGTTTTATTTTTCTTCTTTCCTGCCACCTCCAAGAGAAGTAATAGCTTTGTTTTTCCTACTATTTTTATAAGATCTTAGGTTAATCTGTTTTTTAAAACTTCATATTAGTGTGAAGTAAAAGAGCAGGAGGCAATGCTGGTTTTGTGCTTAGAACAGTTTAATCAGATTATTAGTAATTAAAGTTACCTTTTTATGGAAGCTTATGGTTGACTATTTTTTGGTATTTTGTTTTCTATATTCCATATTTTCTAGGGGCAGAAATGCCCTTTCCTTACACAAAAAGATGTGGTTATATCTGCTGCTGAAGTAATAAGTTTGTTTAATGTGTGTGGCATACACATTCAGAAATTGCTTGTTTTTACCAGGAAATATTATGACTCATTTCATGAAAATAAAAATAGTCAGGTGGAGTCCCCTGTGATCATACTATGTCCTACTATGTGCAGCCAGTTGACTTAGTAAAGTTGAAAAATTGACACTTGAAAGAATGCACAATTGGATGGAATGGATGCAAAGCAGAAAGAACCGATGTTTTGCCCTTCACGTACACAAGTCTCTTCTGTTTTGAATTTACTCTGTGCTAGAAAACTTCTAAATTTGACATTAGGGAACTCTTAAATTCATGAGCAGAGTCTTTTGCTGAAATTGTCTTTGTATTCAAAAAAAACCCAGAAGGAGTTGAAGGGAGGCAGTTTTCTTAAATTGTGCATTAAAGACAATTGTAGATAACATATGAACATTTCAAAGTTTTCATTTTCAATAATGTGAACTTTGATCGCATAAGTTCAACTTTGTTACTTTGTGCTTTCTTGCATTTCACTTTGTTTCAGATGGTGAAGTTATACTGGTCTATCTTCAACTGCTTGTAAGCCTTGACTTACTGCACTCTATATTACTACATATTTGCTCATTACCTATTACAGTGCAGTGAAATAGCACTGAAGAACTTAATATGCTTAATTTTTTCAAATAGATGTATGATAATTGCAAAGAGGGAATGTATCTGAATCTGTAGGAAAACTTGAAAAAATAGCTTTGGGGAAAAGTCTAATAATGAGTTTCACTGCTGTTGAAAAGTGTTATATACCTTAATTTAGATGCCTAATGTTGGTATTCTCATGTGATCCAGCCTTCATTTATGATGGAATTTATGGTGCACTTTAGTTGACAAAACGTAAATGTCTGCTCCAGTGTGAGCTCTATGTAGGCTCTAATGGAAGGTTCAACATCTGCTTATTTTGACTATCTTAATCTGGAGCAGAATGTCTTACTTCAGGGTTATCTGCAATTGCTACAGAAAATGTTTGATATTGGAGCCTAAAATTTGTGATGACTATAGTTGAGAGAAAGGATTTTAAATTCAGCTGGAATTTGCTTGTTGTACCAAAATTGATGAGTCAGGAATTGCACAGAAGTCTCAAGTTTTTCTTGGATGCCTCAGTTGAACTTGCTGTTCTTGAGACCATTATTATACTAGTTATCTTCAGCCCAACTTTGTAGGAACCTTTGAAATAAGAGTACAGTTGAGGTACTGCAAGGGCAGACATTTTTTGAGACTGGAGGAACCTCTAGAAATCATCTAATCCGTTCCCCTTCACAGCAGGGTCAACCAGAGCAGGTTGCTTGGAGCCATGTCCCTGCAGTCCAAGACCTGCACACCTGTATCCTCCGTGAGGAGCGTGGTCTTTGTGAAGGCCTCTGACGTGCTGGCGTAGCTGCTCCAGTGGGTGCTGGGGACTGAGCCTGGCAGCACATCACCACAGTTGCTGAGAACGTGTACAGAGATCGTTTCAGGCCATCATTTTCTGCCAACTGCTGCACAAAATGCTGCACCTATTGGCTGTGCTCTAGGCCTGGCACTCACATAGGTCTTTTTCTAGGACTTGTTGAAAGGGTTCCTGACCCTTACTAATCAGGAATCAGCTGGAACAAAAGCTCAAAGCACCCTTTGATCAGGAACAGCTGGCAGACCTTGTTAAAAGCTTCTAAGAGTTGCTAGCTAGCTCGCTCTTCCTGGCAATGGCAGGCATTGTGAGGTTCCTCAAAGAGTTCCCAGGAGCCCTCCGATGATCCCAGAAGTACTTAGAAGATTAAGAGGGTCTAGAAACAGAGCCCAGAAACACACTGCACAAACTGCTGCATGCTAGCTGTGCTTTGTGTAGAAAACATACGTAAGAATAAAAATTATTTAAGAGTTTGAGCACTAAAGGATGTTGCATTGATCTTGATGTCTATAACAGCATGATACACAAAATGTTCCCTTCTAGGGAGTTACTGTTAAGTGTCATATATTAAGTTAATGTTTCTTTGTGATCCGTCCAGAGTGGCATAAAACTACAGCTGGTATGGTGTGATTTGAGAACCCAAGTATTTGGCCAGGCAAAGTAGTTTTTCACATTACTGGGACAAAAAAAGTTGTTGGCATGGTATCATCTTCTTCAGACTGAGACTAAATTAAAAAAAACACAAAAAAAACCCAGGAAAAAAACCTGTCCTGTTGCTGCTTCAAGACTACCTGTCAACTTGTTATTTTGGAGTCATCTCCTGTCTAGTCCTGAAAAAATAATTGGTAAACAAGGCCAGATCTTTGCTGAGGCTCTCAGGAGTACCTTTCATTTTCTTTTGATGCCATTTGTGTTATTCATCTTAATAGTTTCTGTCCCTGCTGTTGCATTTTGCTCTCTGAAAAGCTTTTTAAAATTTTAAGTACGTGCTGCCATGATGAATTTCTCTGCAGTCCTGGGAAAAGGCTTTTTGTCTTGAGGTTGTGTGTTTTGTGTGTGTCTAAACTGATATGACATCTTCATTCCAGCTGTCATTGAGTTTCATTTACCCTAAAAAATGCTTCTGAATTATAAATATGTTGCACTGTATGTGACAGTTTTTCCAAAATTTCTTTGAAAAGATGTATCTTGATGGAGTTTTTGAGAGCTTGTTCAGGCAGTTTTGGAGCTACTGCTGTCACTATTATTGACAATTCTTCTCTTGGTCTTTGTGCTACTATTTGTCTCTTAGTCACCTCTGGCACAGTGTGGTCAATTGTAATTGAGTTCTGGTCATTGCTGCTGTTGCAACATGCCACTGAATTAAAAATTTCAATGGAAGCTGGAGCTTATGGAAGAATTTAGGTGCCTATGGATGCACAAGACTATAGATAAATTAATTTTCCAGAAGATTATGCCTGCTGTCTCTTGGCTATTAGGAACTGACAGCTGTGTTTTAGCAGTTTTGTGAAGTTCTTGTTTACTGATTTTTAATTTTATTTTTTTTAAAGCTTTTCTCGTGGTCAGGCTGTGAAAGAGACACATGTGAAACTTGCTTTCTGTTCTAAAAACAAGTTAGGAAATTCATCACTTACGTGTAATGATTGACCTTGCCAACATCTTTCAGAGGTTTAAGATGTGATTTCATGTTCACTGATAGTAGACTGTGTGCTCAGATGCGAGTACCCTGACATGTTTATTCTTCGCTAGCTAAAATGGACATAAACTTCATCATGTACAACAGGGTAGATAGGTTTTAAAGCAAAATACTTATTTGAGTCATTACAGGGAATTTCATGTGGTGTGCTATGTCTCTGCTGAAAGTTCATTTGTTTGGTAGAGGTGTGTGCTGCAAGATAGTTAAACTTGTTACTTCCTTGTTTTTAAGTGAAGTTCCTCAGAAGAACTATGTAGCATGTCTAAAAGATGGCTTTTGTATGAGTTGAGGGCAGCTCTTAGGTTCTTTGGTCAGTGACAGTGTGTTGAGCTTCTCCAATAGAACAATTGTAGGCAGAGGAAAGTTGCAGAATGGAAATGTCAGGGAGAAGGAGAATAAAAAATATGCAGAGGGGAAACAAACTAATGGACTATTAAATATATGACATTTAATCTGTGAAATTTTTTCTCTTCCCAAGTGCACTTTTCCCCAGTATCAGCAGAAAATTTGATACTAAAATATTTTGTGTAGTTCTGAGAACTGTTGTTTGTTGGTGGCTGTACCTCATGTGTTATTGTTTTCCATGTTCCTGAAGGATCGATGTTCTTCCTTCCAAGCCTTCCTCAGTTAAAGTCACTTTCTTCATGAAAGAATAACAAACTGTTCAAGTAGTTTCTAGTATTTGTTGATGTCCCAAAGTTGAATGAAATTAAACTTGCTATGTTGTCCTGCTTATTGCTTCTGATTTCTTCAGTTGCTTGAGTATGGAATTGCTTAAATATTCTGGTTTTCAATGTCTCCCTTTCCATTATTGTTATTTTTAACCAACTCCTGTAGTCTTAAAGAGTCCTGGTACCAGAGACATCCTCAGATCGAGCTCATGCTTAGTATGACTTCCAGAACAAAGTACTCTTACTGGTATTTTGGGTTAAAGTGGTGTCTTGGTAAGTTCCTCTGAGTTCCTATCCAAATATTTACTTGAAAATTGTCTGACAAATTGATCAAAATGAACAACCATTATCAAAACTAAACAGTTGGTGTTGATTGGAAACTGTTAAAATGTAAAGCAACTTGGGTTCATTTAAGATGTAAAGTTTGTCGCATAAAAGGCTTAATGCAGTCTTATATTACTAGCTTGTTCAGAAAAGAGGTATACACTGTAGGGGTTCTTTGATATTTTAACACCGGGATTGCTGTGCCTACTGAGCAACAGTGGTATTCTTTAACAAGTAGTATTTATGGTGAAGTTTCTTCTGCAATCCATATAATGCTGAAGTACAGTCCTCCTTTGCTGCTGTGTTTGTGTTGGAGTTCTCTCACTGGTTGTCTAATACCATGCTTTGCTAATTGTTGTCATCTTCATAAGCCAGTTGCTTTGCTAAGTATCTACAGAAAGCTATGATAGGTGAATTTTATGTCTGCTTTTTTTCCTATGTTATTGTTACCAAAAAATGTATGCTAATTACTCAAGATGCACATTTTTGCTTCCACATGCTATTCATGTTACCAGTTTTAAGGAGTATGAAATACAATCTGGGCTACTCATGATAGATTTCCTTGGCTCTGATAGGAATCCATCTGTTCCATAAATGATGACATAGTTTCTTCTTTGTATACTACAGCAAGAAACCACTGCATCATGGATGCTTAGCCAGAAACTTTACGTATTCTAAAGTTAAATAGCACCTCCTTAAGGGAGAAGTAATTACACTTAGCTGTGCTATGCTTTACTTTCTGATTGTAAGAACAATGCAAAATTACCCATATTCCTGTTAATTATGATGATGGTAGACTGAGGCTCTCCTGTTGCTGTTTTTGAGGAAAACGGTGAAAGTGAGTTCTGTTTTGCTGTCTTAGGCAACTTTTTACACCACAAAATAACTAAAACTCTTAAGAACCTTAACTGACTGTAAGCATCCATGGTATAAGTCATCTTGCTGTATGTTTGTGAATAGCATGATACCTAGGAATGTTTAAGTTTTACTGACTTCTTAAAGAGGATTAAACGTGGAAGGAAATATTTTTTCTTTGTTTTTCTTCTTTTTTTCTTTCAGTTGACTTTTGCAGGAAATCTTGTGAAGTTCACTCGAATCACAGCTGAGAGCTATATGAGTGTCAGCCGCTAGGTGGTAGAGCATTTCAATAGTAATGCAGACTCTGAAGATTGATAAAGGAGTGTTCTCAGGGCTGAACTTCTGGCTTTTCCAATCTGTGCCTTTTTTGCAGATGCTTTACTTTTTGATGAGTTGTTCACTAAAATGATGCTTCCAAACAAACTTTAACATCTGTTCTCAAAGTTTTCATAAAAGTAATCATCAGTTCAAGATAAAACTGCTTGTTAGTAAGGTGAAAGGGCTTAAAGGGAAAATGTTTTGATACATTTTAGTGGTAATCAGCAGTAATTGTAGGAGTTCCCTCAAAGTTTTTAAAATATCATCTCCTATGTGTAACAAAATTATTGGATGCACACTTATAATTGGCGGAGTGGCTTTAGAAACCAAAACTGAAAAACCTTGACACATTTTGTTCCTCAATAAAAGAGAAGTAGCTTTTGTACCACATCTAAATAAATGGAAACTTAATGCTTAAACAGAATGACCAGAACTTTTCATAAGCCTAAGCTGTAATTGTTATCATTCTTTGAGGGCAGGGGAGAAACTCAAATTTGTAGCCAAACATTTTATTTTAAATGTTGGGAATTATGCCTTATTTGGAAAGCTAGAGATGAGAATGGATAGGGCTAAATGCCACAAATAACAAGTATTACTCCAGGAATATTTAAGTCTGTTTAAACTTCAGGGTGTTTGTTCACTGATAAAGCTTATCGGGGCTGTTAGGTATCTTATTATACTCAGTCTTTTTGTACTGCAAGCAAACTGCTATAGTTCTGACTTAAGATAGTTAAAAAAAAAATTGTGGCAGTATATGAAATTATAATATGCCTTTATATATTTTACAGACTTCTCCTTGTAGGAGGCTGTGAAACAGATGAAGATGGAGTATCTAAAGCAACTGGTTGTGGTATATCTGCTTGGAGAATTCTGTCAGGCTCTCCCCATTATAAACAGGTCACTAGTTATGAAGATGACATTAGAACGGTAAGTATGATTCCTCATTTTACTGGATGAATATTGTCACTAGTAGAATTATCTAACTGGAAGTTCAATATGAGTCTCTTTTTGAAAGAAGAATTTAATGCAGTGTTTTGCTATTTTGTAAGCTATGATGTGAACTTCTAACAAGTTAATCTCTTTCCCCCCCCAGCATCTGTCTGTTTTTGCTTTTTCTGTAGTATGATTTGAACTTTTAAGTTCTTCATTATCACTTGTGGTTTTTAAAAAAAAACAAAACCAAACAACCCAAACCAACAAGAAACAACAACAAGAAAAAATTGTAGCATGGAAATACACTAATTCCTTAGTTGCTTACTGGGATATGATACCTGTCTTTGTTGGAAAAAATTCCAGTTATTTTGTCTTTTTATTACTTCATAACAAAAGGCAGTACACCTGAAATAAATGTTTCAGTTTAAGTCTGATTCTTGATTTCTTTTGCTTCTAGTAGAAGTAAATGTTTAAGTTGGTAACAACTACAGTATGGATACACTGAAATCAATTTACAGTATATTAGGATAAATTCCAGTATTTGCTCTTACGTAGGTATTTCTTAGTATTAAAAGTGAGCTGTTACTTTCATTGCAAACAGGTGGTGCTTTTCTGTGGCATGATACATACCTAACAAAATGGGCAAAGTTATACAAACTGCATTTTATTATCCTTGCGTTATTTTAAAGTAGGCAGTCTTATGGAAGTTTAAAGAGTCCTGCAAAGTTGTAGTACTTTAGATATGACTTAGGTTTTGGTGCATAAAACAATGTATGAGTTTGTCTTTCATTGTATGATGTGTTTCTCTTCTTACAGGCACAGAGAAGAGGATTATTAAGGATTATGAATTTAAGATTTTATAGCAGGCGGGGAACAGAACAGGTATTAAAGTCTAGGTCTACCTCAAATTTATTTTACTAACAATTGTTCATTAATGACTGCCTGAGAGACTGATTGAAAGTAGTTTTTTAATTTATGCAACTTAAGAATTAACACTTCTATAAAACTTGTAAAAAATAATAAGCATTTAGGATCAAATGGAGTAGCTTGCCATTTACTTGGCTTTTTTAAAAAAAAAATTAGTTCATCTGCTGAAGCTTGAATCTTGGTTTTTCAGCATACTGACAGGAACAGGTCTAGCTATGTAGAGTTTGATATTAAATGTAAACTCGTACTCAAAAAGGAAGGTGTAAAAAGCCACTTAGTTATTTTTTTAATGAATGTAATGATCATAGCATGTTAGGTGTGTTATATATTCTACAAGAAGAGAGTAGATTGTGACAATGTTTCTCAAATATATGCCTGAGAGCGCAATAAGAAAACAAAACCCAGCCTTTTGCATGGCCCCACTCACACTAGAAAACAAACAAAAATTTCATACAATGTGGGGAATTAAAAGTGGACGGATTCAAACTAATCATTCATGCCTTAAATAGGGTGGACACAAAGACTTGATTTTTACAGTCTGTTACAAGATACTATGGAAACATTTTGCTAAGTAGCTTCAAAGGTTTATTACAGGTCAAACTTCTACTACCAGGACACATGCGAACTTAATAAAACTGCTTATCAGAATCAACTTGTTCTTTACAAACTTGTACTCTCCTCTGAATGAGTGTTAAATCTTGAGTGTCGTGCTGAGGTGTAGGTGTGTGCTTTCTGTGTTTCTAAGGCTTTACACACAGTGCTTGTGGCTTTCTTCTACATGACTTAGGAGCTACCCATGTAGTACTGCACCCCCTTCTCCTATGTCTTGTCTACTAGCTGTGTGTAGCCTTTGTTTGATTCCTTTTTTCATGACCTTTCCCTCCTCGTAAAAAAAATTTGTTTTCTCTTCTTTTGCTTTATAAGGAAAGAACAGTAAGGAATCTGTCTACCACCCTCACTGTGTCCTCCTGAGAGGAAAAATGGCTGGTCTGAAGTTATATGGACTTTGGAAATGACCTTAATAGATTTTTGGGAAGTTTAGGTGACTGGTTAAAAGAAGAAATTGCATGCTTGATTGGAAGGGGAAAACAAATCTTCCTGAATCTCTCTCAAGGGTGGAATGGGGAGAGATTTTATTTCCTTCACTGAAAATATAAAAGAGAAGGCTGAAGTAAACTTTTTTTACTGGAAGGCTAGTACTGAGTGTAGCTGTATTAAACTTCAACTTCATTGCACTTGGCAGTACTAAATTTACAAAGAAAAGCAAAGATTGTTATTCATCCTTGAATGTTTAAATCTGATTTCAGAGATTATGGTTTAAATATGTGAGGTATAGTTTATATTCTTAGTGGGAAATAAGCAACAGTGTTAAGGTATGACAGGCCCAGCAGCTAGAGGACTTGTATACTAGAACTAGCTGTATAGGGATTTCATTCTTAGTGTTGCTAACTTAAATGACACTTACAAAATGTGAAGTGCTGACCTGCTGAGGTTTTCAGTATCTTGTTCTGCAGTTCCCTGAAGTTGACAAGCTGTTTACTGAAGCAGCATTGTCTGCTTTGCCAAAGCACTGATTAATCTCTATCGATAACAATGCTCAGGTGGTAAATTTGAATGTGTTAGTGGCCACCCAACATCCCAATTTAACAGCAAGGGAATTATTACTGACTACTGAGTAAATGTTTAACTCTTTTTAAGATCTGTGATGTACACCACTGATCACTTATCTGAGTGGGTTATATATTTTAGCTATGCATTCTAAGTCCTTTAACAGTCTTTTGTTCTTTGTCCTCTGTGCATGCAAATTGATTTGTAAAGAGAGAATTGCTATTAGTAGGCATGTACAATTCCTTGGCAAACTACAGTAGCGATTGCAGTACTCTATCTGCTTAAGAAAATAATCAGAGAATACTTACGAAATTTTTCTAATATAAATAATTCTTAATTGGTTTTAAAAAAACTTAATAATGCTCTCTTCAATTAAAAAACACATTTCAGGCTTGGATTTAAGCAGTGCTCTCAATAGCTGCAAACCAGTGTACAGCAGTGAGCAGATGACTTGATCAGCATTGCTTCTGTGGCATAGCTAGAACTTTAGACAGCCTAAGAAATAAAATAAAAATAATAAACCCCCCCCAAACCTAAACAAACACACCCTAAAAGAATATTGTTATCTTGAAATGATACCTACCACTAATGTGCTGTAGAAATGCCATTAAAACTTCTCAATTGTATGGACGTCTAGTAACATTTCTGCACTTTATTTATGTTGGGGTATTTTCCAAGAGGGGAGGCACTGGCTTAAAAATTGATTAGCTGCAGACTTGGACAGTTCTAATTTATTAGGAGGTTTTTAAAAACAAAGTGGACTAACACAGTGGGATTTTCTAAACAATATAATTTTGGGGAATCTACATCCTGCCGTCTTTCAGTGAAGACTAGACTCTCTGAGAACCTAATGATCTTTCTGAAAACATAGAAGTTGTGTTGGGGCTGGGGGGAATAAATATAAATTGTATTTTCAGAAATTGTTATGCATTGCCAGTGGCACGAAGTTTGACTTCAAAAATTGAGTGTATATTTACAGGCTCTTGTCTTGGGGAAATAGCGTATAGGTCCAGTTGTAATTGTGTGAGACTTCATGAAACCTTAAGGAAATATTTTGTTAGAAGTATGTTTTGCCTCTTAAGATATCCAGATCTGAAGGAAAACTTAATCCAGGAGAATTTTTGTAGCCTTGACAAAGTTTCCTTACAGATGTTAAATTATTTTACCTGTATGGACTTAATCTGATGTTAGGTATATTGCTGCTTAGTGTATTGTTACCCAAGAGATTCTTAAATTCTGATTCAGTGTCCTGAAATGAACAATGTGCTCCTCCAACATCTCTTCATCTGTGTATCTCTTGTATCCCTCCCCCACTCCCCCTCCCCCCCCCCTTTTTTTTTTTTTTTTTAATTGTAGTAACACCCACCCAAAAGTTTGCTCCCAGGGAAAAAGAGCTGTACTGAGCTGTGTTTTGGTAACAGTCTTCCCTGGGTGGACCTGAGAGGCAGGACAGTAGAAAACTGAGGCTGCTGAATGTTTTCTCTGAACAGAGAACAACCTGCAGTTTTTCCTCCAAGTAGCTCTGCATTGCTGTCTGTAGCGCTCCCCATAAGAATGCAACACTGTCAGATTTTATTTGCTGTATAGCAATGTGATAGAGAAGTTCACATTCCTAAAGATTTCTTAGTGGTATGGTAGTGTTCTTCCTCTATACAGGTTGTTTTTACTCTTCCATGACATAATTGATTTTTTGTTTGTTTGTTTTTAATTTAAAGCATGTTAAATTTTCAGGATGGAAGATAATACAATTTTTTTTTTCCTAAAATAGAAAAAATAGTTTGGGGTGAGATTTTTTTGGGGTATTCCTTGATGTGTATGTGTTTTTGTTGTTGTTGCTGTTTGCTTGTTTGATTTTTTTTTTTTTTTACTTTGCTGACAATGTTTGGCAGGATGGAGTTTTCAAGATGAATCTTTCTCCTGATGGAGCTCTTCTGGCAGCTGTTCATTTCTCAGGAAAACTGACGATCTGGTCTATTCCATCTCTCAGACAACAAGGAGAATGGGACCAAACTGATCAGGTAAGAAGGATGTAGAAGTTTAGAAACTTGCAGTATATATCTTAATACCCTGGAGATGTGTTTTCCTAAGAGATGAGAGTAGTTCAGATAACTGTGCTTTAGCTACATACTATCTTTTCAGTCAACTCCAGCTTTTTCAAGAGCCCTATGTTTACTTTTACAATAATATTTAAGAAAAAAAAAAACCAAACAGTTTTGTTGCAGTGAATTTTTCATGAAGCATTTTTGTGCCAAGTGGGTAACACTGGTACAGGTAGACCGAAAGGCTATTTTAAAATACGGAATCATAGCATGGTTTGGGTTGGAAGGGACCTTAAAGATCGTCTAGTTCCAACCCCCCTGCCATGGGCAGGGATACCTTCCACTAGAGCAGTCTGCTCAAAGCTTCATCCAACCTGGCCTTAAACACTTCCAGGGAGGGGGCAGCCACAACCTCCCTGGGCAACCTGTTCCAGTGCCTCACCATCCTCACAGTGAAGGCCATCTTCCTTACATCTAATCTAAATCTACCCTCTTTCAGTTTAAAACCATTGCCCCTCATCCTATCACTGCAATTCGTTAAAGAGTCCCTCCCCATCTGTCCTGTACGCCCCCTTTATATACTAGAAGGCTGCTATAAGGTCTCCCTGGAGCCTTCTCTTCTCCATGCTGAACAACCCCAACTCTCTCATGCTTTTCTCACAGGAGAGGTGTTCCATCCCTTTCACCATTTTCATTGCCTTCCTCTGGACCCACTCCAACAGGTCCCTGTCCTTCCTGTGCTGAGGACCCCAGAGCTGAAAGCAGTACTGCAGGTGGGGTCTCACCAGAGCGGAGCGGAGGGGCAGAATCACCTCCCTTGACCTGCTGGTCAGGCTTCTTTTGATGCAGCCCAGGATATGGTTGGCTTTCTGGGCTGTGAGTGCACATTGTTGAGTCATGTTAGAGCTTCTTGTCGACCAACACCCCAAGTCCTTCTCCTCAGGGCTGCTCTCAATCCACTCATTGCCCAGCCTGTATTTGTGCTTGGGATTGCCCCGACCCAGGTGCAGGACCTTGCACTTGGCCCTGTTGAACTTAATGTGGAGTTCAACACGGGTAACTTTGCATGGTTGAAACCAAATTCTGCTGGATATCTAATGTGTTCATCTATTTCTCCCTCAAAACTTAACTTACTTTCTGCTAGATAATGCTCCAGAATAATTTGTTCATCAGATTGGTATTAGTAAGTCACATGCTTTCTACAGGAATTGTTTGCAAAACTAAGTAGGGGAACTTAAGTTAGGAATCGCCCAGACACTGGCAAACTTTTATGTGACCAGTGTGAATTTAAACACTGGGAGTTGAAAACTAATTAGTTTTCAAGAAAACTAATCCACTTTCTGGGTAAAGATAACACTTTATTTTAATGAGGAAAATGTATCTGCATTTTAAGAAGTGACAAATCTGAAATGATGCGCAGTAGTATGTGAAGTATTCTGGTTTCGCTTGCATTAATTTCTTGACTAATGGATGTGTAAATGCTTATCACTTGAAGTACTGTCTCTTATGTTTTAAACCTACATGACATGAAGCGACATCAAGTCCAAACAGGGTAACCAGTCAAACAGGATCTTTGATCACTAGACATACATGGCGCAAATTACCACCAATATTTCCTACACAGTATTCATCTTGGATGGTTTTATTGTACATAAGTGTGTTTCTTTCTAGAAAATTACTGTAGAATGGAACATTTGCTACTTAGTAGTAAACAGTTGTGTTTTAGTGCATATGCTGATTAATAAATCCACGTTATCTTATCATTAAATATTTGCAGTTTCTCATTCTTCTCTAATTTCCTTTTGCAGGGTAAATCTTTGCACAATGTATTGACTTCTTTAGAGATTCCAGTACAAAATATTTCCTCCATTTTTTGTAGACTGTTTTAAATTCTTCAAGTTTTATGCATTCATATGAAACACAGACAGCTTTTCCCCACACTATATTGAATTTCTCTGCAGTCTGTGCATTGCACAGTAGGTACTGTAAGGTCCACAACAAAACACTTGCTTGACATTACATATAGGCACAGGCTTCTGTAACAAGGAAGAGGACAAAATGAAGATGTCTGCCTTTGGATATCATGATGACTATAAGGTTAACTGAACATTTTCAAGAAAAATGACAAAAAAAAGATAGGCCAAAACCTTTGACTATAGGGAAGACATAAGTCAGTGAATACTTGCAGACATAATGGTATGTTGCCATCCTGAACACCACTGGTACGCTGTTACTTTTTTGCTCTGACTGCAAGAATAAGACTACTGACTTGGAAACATGGCTGTGGTGTTGTGTAGCTTAAGTTTTGGTTCTTATAGGTAAGCAGTCAGATCTGGTTAGGCTGTATTGACTGTGAAACTATTCTGGCTCTGGCTGGGATGGAGTTTGTTTTCTTCACAGCAGCCTGTATGGTCCTAGGTTTTGGATCTGTGACCAAAAGCGTGTTGTTAACACACCAGTGTTTTAGCCGTTGTTCAGTAGTGCTTACACAGCTTCAAGGCCTTCTCTGTTTCTCATTGTTGTCCCCCAATGAGTCGTTTGGGGGTGTTCAACAACCTAGGAGGGGACACAGCCTGGACTGACAGAAGGGATATTCCAGATCATATAAGGTCATGATCAGCAATAAAAACAGGGCAGGGGGAGGTTTTCAGTAGTTAGCCATGGCTCAGAGACTGGGAGGGCATCAGTGTACTTGTGGGAGATGATGAATGACTGCCTTTGCATCACTTGTTTTTATTTTTTTTTTTCTGGCTTGCCTTTGCTTATTAAACTGTCTTTGTCTTGACCCGTGACTGTTCTTGCTTTTGCTCTCCCTCCACTGTCCCACTGGAGAGGGGAGTGAGCAGGTGGCTGTGTGGTGCTTAGCTGTTGGCTGGCGTCAACCTACCCCACCCCAGAAATGTAGTTCCAAGCTTACTTAGGGAAGTACTTTTAAAAAACAAACAAACAAAAGTTCTGCTCCAGTGTTGGCAAAAGCATAGTGTGTGTGTGTATGTATGCATATCTATCTATCTATATCTATTTTTAAGGTACACCTCAGATTTTTGTGAGAATACAGATTTTACTCAAGGATCCTTACAGTGAATTGTTGTATTTTTTCCTTTGTTTTTAACTATAATAAATATGTATTCCGAAGCAGTTTTCAGGACTTTATCATTTGGTGAGGGTGATGTAAAGGAGTGTCCTGGTTTCGGCTGGGGTAGAGTTAATTTTCTTTCTACGAGCTGGTATAGTGTTATGTCTCGGATTCAGTATGAGAAGAACGTTGATAACACACTGATGTTTTCAGTTGTTGCTAAGTAGTGTTTAGTGTAAAGTCAAGGATTTTTCAGCTTCTGATGCCCAGCCAGCAAGAAGGCTGGAGGGGCACAAGAAGCTGGGAGGGGACACAGCCAGGACAGCTGACCCAAACTGGCCAAAGGGGTATTCCATATCGTGTGACATCATTCCCAGTATATAAACAGGGGGAGTGGGGCTGGGAGGGGTTGCTGCTCGGGAACTAGCTGGGCATTGGTGGGCGAGTGGTGAGCAATTGCACTGTGCATCACGTGCTTTGTATAGTCCAATCCTTTTATTATTATTATTGTAATTTTTAATTGTTATTATCTATTTTAATTGTTATCACTATTAGTTTCTTCCTTTCTATTCTATTAAACTGTTATCTCAACCCATGAGTTTTACTTTTTTTTTCTTTTTTTCTTTTTTTTTTTCTTTCTTTCTTTCCTGATTCTCTTCCCCATCTCACTGGATGGGGGGAAAGTGAGTGAGCAGCTGTGTGGTGCTTAGTTGCTGGCTGGGGTTGAACCATGACAAGGAGTATTTGGTTTTTGGCTGTTTTCAGAATGATTTTTACAGCTGAATCTAGTGTCCAAATATAATGGATATTTCCATAATGTGCGTGATTCTTACTTAATTGTTACCCAAACATATTTGTTAAATTAACTTTAAGTGGCCTCATGTTTACTTTCAATTAGTACACCGTTCTCTTTCTACTAAAAAATTAAGTCTGAAAATCACTTTCTGCTTGACCCAAACCTGCTTCGTTTGTCTGAGCTGTATAATCTACCTGTACTTCTGCTGCATTGCGGTTAGGGGCAGGATTATTGTCATCTATATTTGTCTAGTTCCTATGTATTCTGATATTACTTAAATAAAGTTTAAAAAAAACCAATGCAGCAACAGCTTACTAATTCTAAACATTGTATTGCATCATTAAATACTGCTGTTTCTCTTGCTGCACTAGTCTTGGAAGGGGCTTTATAATTATGAAAATAACCAGAGTAAATACTTAACAGCACTGTACTAGGCTAGTACTCAGGAACACTATACAGAGCAAACAGGAGGACTATTTTGGAGATTTTTCTTTTATATGCTTGCAGTCCTCTGTATAGACATAAAAAGCAAACACTTGGTGGGCTTCTGATTGCTGGAGAGCCTTTATTTCAGAAATCTTTAGGGTATGATTACTGTTTAATGCTGACTAGGCCAGGTCTGATGGTACTCTTCTAATAGGGTGTTTTAGGAATCCAGAAGTCTATTTTGCTATGTTTGGGGGTTTTTTTTTTTTTTTTTTTGTTTTTTTTTTTTTGTTTTTTTTTTTGTTTTTTTTTTCATAATTTAACTGTCTGGAGGAAAGTACAATGTCACTACGGCAGCTGTATGTTTTACGTTCAGGAAAAATTTGAATTTATGGAGAGCATTTTCATTGAAAAGTGTGTGGATCAGCACAGATCATCTGTGTTACAAAGATTTACTTACATATACTTACTCTTTTGTCTCACACTTTTTTTGTTTTTAGCCTGGTTATGATGAGATCAACCCAGACTGGAGACTCTCTAGTGAAAAAAGAAAGAAAATAAAAGGTGTGTGGTACAGTTAAATCATTATTTTATACTATTGTGTAGTTAAAAATATTTATGTGAATATACAAAGATCTGAAATGGCTTAATTAAATCTCAGTTAGAACAGTTGCCAAAATTATATGTATGATTTGAATTTGCGGCATGGCATAGCTAAATGAGTGTCACAATAGTTTTTCTTTAAAATTCTCTTAGGAATACTTTTGTGGCCATAACCATAAATAAAATGATATTTAAGTGCAGGACTTAATTTATTATTAATCATATGATTATGACTGTAGAATGCTGAACATTCAGCAGACGTCTCAGCTTGTATCAGAAGCCACTACCTCATAATATTGTAGGTGACACATTATTAGTTGACAGTTTAAAACCTAAACTTACCTCTACCTTTTGTTTCTATGAATGTCTAATTAATTAGTCTTGAAAGCTAATGTAATTTAAAGATACTAGTTTAAAATTCTAAACCAAAAGGGCTTTGTTTCCTCCAACTGGATTTGCCTCATGTCAGTCTCTTTATTGTTTTCCCAAAATCCAGGCTACCATGTGCAGCCATTTATCACCTGGTTAGGTTATTGCATGGCTCTTCCAAGAGTGCAGAGATCAATAGCTATTCCATGATCCATTCACTACTGCTTGTATACATCTATATTACTAAAAGATCCCTGTTCTTGTACTGTTTTTCTTGGTGATTCTGTCTTTGGGTTAACTCATTTGACCTTCATGGGTAGACTGCTGACTAAGCACCCAAGTGGTAGAAAAGTGGTAAGCTGATCTGTTTCTCAGTGCTGTTTGGGGAAAGATCATTTTCATCGGAGAGGTGGGAAATGACACTGTAGTGAACAAGTGAGCTAAGTCTCTGCTGAACATTTTGTCCCAACATCCAGTTACCATAATCAAAGCAGTCTTAGAAATGTCACAGCTTCCATCCTCAGTTATGGTGACTTTTGTTTGTTTGTGTTGTTGGTTAATCTTCTTAACAACCTCATCTTGTAGGCTGTTTCAGGAGCCTTGTTCATAGTTGTCACTTGTCCTCAAAAGCAGTGTAACCTTGATTTTCATCAGTATTATGTTTGTTGCCAGGGAGACTTGGTCAAGGATGGCCTGGGAAGTATTGAAGCAGATCTTTATCAAATATCTAAAATTTGTTATATTTTGTGCAAGTAAATCAGTTTACTGTGAATTCTTTTTCCAAATAATATTAAAAAATAATTACATTCACAATTAAGTGATTTTTTTTTTCCTCCTCAACAGCTTTATTTAATGCAGAACTGATTTAGTAAAATGTAATTGATCTAAACTACAAACTTAGTGAACCAAGGATGTATATACAATAATAAAAGTTTGTTAAATTAGGCCATCAGATAAAATCTTTTAGTAATTGAAGCTACTTCTGTTCTTATCTGGTGTTTGTTTTTCATTGTATGGTGCATTCTTATTTATTTATTTTAGATAAAGAATCCTATTACCCATTGATAGATGTAAATTGGTGGGCAGATAATTCTGTCATCTTGGCTCGTTGCTCTGGTGCATTGACTGTGTCATCAGTCAAGACGTTAAGAAACTTGCTGGGAAAGTCATGTGAATGGTTTGAGAGTTCTCCTCAGGTCACTTCGGCTCATGATGGAGGATTTCTAAGTCTGGAGGTGAGGAGGGTGCACAAGCAGATACCTTTTTGGAAAGCTTTGCTTTTGTGTATGTAATCCTAAGGGTGGTGTGTGTGGTGTGGTTAAAAAAAAAATATATTATTATCATTACTAACAGAAAAAGTGATTCTGTTTCCTCATCTCTAGGTAGGTATTGCAGGGAAAATCTGAACTTGCTGCAACTTAACTGTCTTAATAAAAACTTGTCAAAACTTGTGGAGAGTAGTAGCAGAACTCCGAGAAGGCTCAGTCTGAATGAGAGGAAATCTTGCTGCAGGAAACAGTTCATGTTGACAGTTTTCACTGCTTTGTATGTTAGTGCATTTGAAGAATACTGCAAGCATCCCTCTCCCATTTTGAAACAGATGCCTCTTACAGAGGGAGTGTATTTAAAAGAAATGAGGAACACATTTAAATTAAGACAAAGCCATGTAAGCGATCTATTTTTTGTTTATCATTAGTAGGATTCCAGGAAGGAGTATAACATAATGAAGTTTACCAGGAATTTTCTCTGAAACTGAGAAAATTACTCTTTCCTAAGGCTTATACTGAAATAGGTCTTAAACATCTTAAACAACAGCTTAAAATAATATTTATCAGAATATCTCAATACGTACCAAAGCTTGCATGTATGTTTTTGGCAAGTTTTATTATTCTGGAAATAAGATACAGCCAGTGACTGGCATATTAACAGCCTAAGGATGTAGTCTGAGATTCCATTTGCATTGAACAGAAAACCTTGCTTTGCAAACTGTAAGAGTTGAAAACATTGCTGTATGCTGCAGTAAGCTGTATAGCAGTGTACAAAGATGTCTCCATAGTTCTGTCCTGCCTGGGGTGGTGTAGCACGTCTAGTGTAATAGCAGGTTACTATTAAGAAGCTTTCACTCTTGCTTCAGTATTTAAGGGATGAAGCCTCAGATCTAGGAGACAGATGTAGTCAGGGTTTGTGGGGCACGTTAAGCAAGCTGAGAAATAAAAGGTTTAAAGGAGAAGGGGAAGAAGGATGTTCATTCTGAAATTTGAAGTACTGGAAGTGGAGATGTACTCGATTCTTATCAAACTAGTTGAGGTGTACTAGGTGGACACTTCATATTCGTATTTTCTGTGCAGTGTGAGATAAAACTTGTTCCAAAAAGATCACGCTTGGAGAGCAGGCCTGGTGATGAAGATGAGGGAGAAGATGACTCTGACTTGGATGATGAAACTTCTGCTAAGGACAGATACTTTAGCTACCTAAAGCAAGGCCTGTACTTTGTGACAGAAATGGAACGATTTGCTCCTCCACGGAAACGTCCACGTACTATTACAAAGAATTTCCGCCTTGTCAGTTTGAGATCCACAACTCCAGAGGAACTGTACCAGAGAAAAGTAAGTATAGAAGGAAAGGTCATATCTCTCTTAATCAGCTTTATTTAGAAAGAACTTTTTATTTTTCTGTTAATTCTTGCTATATTAACAGAAGGATTTAGACACGTATTTCTAAGGGTCTCTTAGCTGAGAGTGTACTGTGTTACCTAATCAAAGGGATCACTGTTTAAAACTAGCATTATTATAAATTCAAATGAGATGGTGTTTGAAGGTTACTGAGGAGACACTGCACATCATTAGCTTGGCCAGACTTGGAAGTGTACTCGTGAGTGTTTACAAATAATGAAGGACCTGGCAAATATATTGAATGAAATTAGTTTGGCTTGTTATTGGCTAGGGAATGGTGTGATGTGAATATAGTTTACTTGAATGTTTTTTCAGGCATAAATACAAATTAGGCCTGTGACTCACTCTTACTGAACAGATATTTCTTCATTTTTAAGACTACTTTATGCAGTACTTTGTCTAGCCATTTCAGTTGTTCTGATGGTAAACCAGCCTATAGCTGTTAGAGTTTCCACGGAGTGCTGATGTCGTACCGGTTACCTAAATAACTTCTTCCTTTTTCTTGAGGAAAAATCTCTCATTTTCTAGAGGTGACCATAAGATCTGAGTCTTACTCATCTGTATCTTGAGCCATTCTCTTTCCTACCTGCTTAAGCATACCCACAGTAATTATGCCTCTACCTGTTTCAACACACAGAATTAATAATTAATAATTGATCATTTAATATGGAAATCAGATGACTTTCATTTTCATGTGTTTGCTTTTTAGATTGATAATGAAGAATATGGGGAAGCTTTGTCTTTGGCTCAAGCATATGGCCTTGATTCTGATCTTGTATATCAAAGACAGTGGAGGAAGTCGGCTGTTAATGTTGCTTCAATTCAAGACTACTTGGTGGGTTTGTTTTTTTGTGACTTTTAGGCTTATCAGAATGGCTGCGTTAGCTTTACAGAAATTGAGTTCTTAATTGTGTTCTAATTTATGCAACATAAATTGGTGGCAATTTGGAGAGCTGTCCTGCAAATTCCATTTCATGTCATGTGGAAGAGAGTGATCTTGTTAATTTAACTGAAGGCCTGATCTAGAGACCTTGGAAGTTAATGTAAATATTTCAAGTATCTTGTAATTTCTGTTAATAGCAGCTTGCTTTCTCTGATGTAATATCTCTCCACATGCAGCAGTACATTGTTGCCTGGCAAATTAGTAATAATTGGAAATACAAAGCATTTAACTAGTGTCCAAGTATTTTAGAAAATTAAATGGGAAGGTGAGGTTGGTATCAGTAGCTATATAGCAAAGTTTGAATAACAAAAGTTACAGTGAACTCTGCTACCTGTAAGTGGAGCTTTTCAGTAGAATCCAAGATGGTTTTTTTTGGCTTGGAAGAAAGACTTCAAACTCAGCAGACAAGCATTGTCAAAGCTGCACAAACTAATGGTGCTATAGGGTAAAGTCTTCCAAGAGGTCAAGAGAAATATAATCTAATTTGTTTTTTTTTTTTCAAGTCAGATATTAATTGAATGTCAAAATAAGATTTTTACAGGTAGCCATTCTTCATGTACTATGTAATCTCAACTGAAGATCAGCAGATAATGCCAATAATATTTTGTGACCCTTGTGTGCCTCTTCTGTCACAGAATCCTATTGGTATGTGAAGAGATCGATACTGAAAATGACTCTGGTGCTATTGTGGAATACACTTGGTTTATAAAAACTGCATTTTAGCCCCAAACCAACCCATTTTATGTAGTGTAAGGAGGATTGTTACTAGTTAGGGGATACAAATAATAACTTCTGTTCCAGTTATTGTGAAAGTTCTGCTAAATTATTTGGCATTTCTGTGTCGTTTTCTGCCACATATACTCTGAGGGATTTATGCTTTTTTGCATTCTCACCTCTTTTGTTGGTTCACATTGTCAATCATCAGATTAACTTGACGTTTTCTGAAGTGGAAGAGACACACTGGAAGATTTTAACATCTCTGGTTTCATTGCTTTGGATTGAAGTATATAACGTTGTGTATGCTCTTGTTCTTGGACAGAGTAAAATTAAGAAGCGTGCATGGGTTCTTCATGAATGCTTGGAAAGAGTTCCAGAGAATGTGGATGCTGCTAAGAAGCTGCTTCAGTATGGCTTGAAAGGCACAGACTTGGAGGCTCTTGTGGCCATAGGAAAAGGAGAAGATGGCGGCAGGTGTGAGAAGAGTATTTTTTTGTTTGTTTTCTTTTCAAAGAATGGTGTATGAAGTCTTTTCTAATAATTTCGTAAAATTTTATCAACCACTAATGACAATGTTAAGATGCTTTTGCAGGACATAAAGAAAGGTAATTCTTTGAATCAAAGTATTCTAAAGATGTCCACAAGGTACCTGTTCTCACTTTGCCTTTGTAAAAGGTAAAATCACTGTTTATTTTGTACTGCATTTTCCTTCTTCTCTGGATGCCCTTTATTTTCTTCAGCATAATTTCTGATGTCACTTTTTTCCTATGAGAATCTGTTTCTGTTCCACTTCTGGAATCTGCAGCTACCCCTATAAACGCATTTTGTTGTATGTCTTAATTGTTGTAATAATCCTCTGTTGTTCAAGTGGGGAGGGGAGCAACGAAAAACACAGTGGGTCAGTCAGCAAATACATGCAGAGACAATTCTTCTCACTATTCAGTTCCTGGTGGTAGAAATAGAAGAAGCCGTTCTTTCTTTGTGCAGTCATCTATTACCATTGTACGCTGTGGAGCTGTTGCCAGTCCCAGTGCTACTTGTGGTATTTAGAAACTTTTATCAACCATCATAGCTATGTGGTTTGTGCTTTGGTTTTTTTTGGTTTGTTTTAGGGAGGGAGTGGAAACGAGATGATGCCTCTTGTTGGCTTGTGATGAGTGTCCACTGCTTTACGACAGCAAAACTCAGTATTATCTTTTTATATAAAAGCTTAGATTTTTAGTCAAGACATAAATGGAAAGCTCTGTTAGTATGTTTATTCAAAACCTAGTTTATTATATCTTTTTCTTTTAATCAGCATTATTGGTTTTGTCTTCCAGATTTATCTTACCGGGGGAGGTGGACATTGAAATTCCCTATGAAGACCTTTTATCACCAGAGGAAGAAATGGATACTAGAAGAGAAAAAGAGGCCAAGAAACGTCAAGAACTGCTCTTATCAGTAAACTTCTCAAAGTAAATGAAATGTTAGGCCATGTTTTATTCAGAGTTATAGGTTTATTATAACTACACAGTTGCAAGAACGTAATTACTCTCATGTATATTATTCCTAATAGGAAAGTGGTTTAAATTTTAATTGGCATTATATTGTGTCAAAGTTCTTGGTTTACTTAATTTCTTGATATATTCCAGTGCACAGTCACTAAAATGTGTAACTGTTGTCTTCATATGCACATGATGTACAAGATCAACTGCAAGCATGAAAATTCCTGTTTTGAACACAGGCTGACACTGGAACAAAAAGAACTCTGCCGTAGCAGGCTGAAGCTGTTAACTTACCTTGATCGCCTTGAAACCTATGAGGTGAGCAAACTTGTTAACTGGCTACAGTTCTTTTGAGTTCTCATTCCATAGGTGTTCCTGTGACTCTTTCGTCACATTGTCATATCTTTTTTGTTATATATGGTAGTATTAATGTTTATAGTCTTCTTGAAATCCTACAGTCTTTTGCTTGAGAAAAAGTAAGCTGTTTCCTGTTCAAGCTATCCTGTTTCTCCTGTTTTACTGTTGTTGCAAATGGCTGGCTTCTAGTGTTGAGAGGTACAGTTGGGCAGAAGCCTGCTTTGAACATGCTGTGTCTGCAGGGAATTAAGTTATGCAACAACATGGGATGTGGAGTATGGTGCAGGATTACTACAATTTCCCTCTGTCAGTCTAATTAGCAAGTTCTATTCAGATTCTATAACACATTTTTTTCTTCCATGAGCTTACCAAAGTGAAAGTTTTTGAAATGTCAAACTGTATTTTGCTTAGTTTTTTAATTTTAATTTTGCAGTTGGCGCAAGTTACATAATAACTTTTACCACATCTCTTTAACTAATGATGTCTAAACACTAATTAAGGCAGGGAATTGTCTTAGTTTATCAATGAAAAATGCATCTGTTTTTTTCATAGTGAAACAAATAAAAGCCAGTATGCTTTTCCACATGTATCTCATACTTATTCATCCTAAGATAAAGAAATGTGTAGACTTTTTGATGCTTTTCTAAATCTTGCATAAAAATATCCCTTATAAGGTTTGGTGGGTTGGTTGGTTTGTTTGTTTGTTTGTTTGGTTTTTTAGGAAATCCTTGGAGGGCCTCATGCAGCTGAACAGAACTATGATGGTGAATTCTTCAAGAAGTTCAGAAATCAGAATATTGTACTTTCAGCAAGAACTTATGCTCGGGTATTAATATTTATTTTGCTAGAATATAATTTTGTTTTGGTATTGCTGTTTGCACTTAAGTGCATTTTTCCCCCCCCTTCGAACTTGGCTGAACCTCAGTGGGAATTTAAGAGGTGGGGGGTGTATTTATTTGATTGTGAATAAATAAATGCAGTGACCCTGAGCTAATTTTCTTTATTGCTAAAGAAAATTTTCAAATTAAATGTTTGTTGTATGACCTAAGCTTACATTTCTTGCTCATTTTCAGTCTAAATCAGTCTTAAGTTAGTTCTGCAACATAATGTTTTGCTCTTTAGGAAAGCAATGTCAGAGCCCTGGAAATTTTGTTCACTTTCCATGGATCAGCTTTACTTCCACACAGACAAGCAATTCTCTCCAATTTTCCAGAGACTACTTCACCACATGAATATGCTTTCTTGTTGCCTGAAGCTTGGTAAGGATGTGTCAATGGATATTAACTTAAAAAAAAAAAAAAAAAAAAAAAAGAAGATTTTTAGGTTAATACTTAAATTAGTTTCCATATATGGCAATCTGCTGTTGATTATTACCTGTAATCAATAGAGCAGCTTTGTTTTTTATGTACTTGACCAGTATTCATATTCTGCTCTACTTTGTGCCATTCATGGAAACCTTTTGGTCTCTTTTGGTTATTATCAGGAAAGTAGGGACTTTAAATGTTCTTGTCTCCATTACACATAAGAGGAAGCATGGCCTTTTCTGACCTGAAACTGTCCAGATTTTCACAGGTGTAAGTACAAGTCTAACTGGTTTGTAGTAACAGCCAGTGTTGGGAAATTAATAATACAAGTGTTTAGCTCCCTGGAAGCAATTACATTTTTCTGTATTTGTTTTGAAACATAATTTAACACTTAAGCAGTCAGTAACTTCAAAATCATCAATCTTCTTGATACTGATTCTTATGCAGCTTGCTAAGGTAGAATTATGAAAAGCTTTAAATCCAGACTTTGCTATTCTTTCATTTCAGCATAAAATGTTAGTTTACTGTCAATTTCATATACATTTTCATAAGAGAGTCTTCCTTGAACATCATAATAATGTTCTGTGTATTAATTAAAAGAATTTTTTGCTTCTACAGTGTTTCTTTCAAACATTTCAAATTATGAAATTAGTTTTGAAGCGTATTGTTCTGTGCCCGTAAAGAATTGGGCAGATTCATTATTTCATATTTTACAATAGACTTTGAAGACTTACTTCAGAGGGGTACTTTTTGGAGTAGCTAATAGATTTTTTTTTTTTTTTTTTTTTTTTTTTTGGTAGTCTTCCAGCATTGTAGTTAAGTTTTTCACTTCGAAGTTTTAATAGACCCATTTGGATAAGTCTTCATGTAGAAGAGGGTTTTTTAATTCATCAAGTTATTCTCCTGACATTTTTCCTAGCTTATAATACTTATCACTTCAGTCCTTTCTGAGCAGAAGTTATGATTTCATAATATCTAATACTTACCTGTGCCCTTTTTCTTGTGTTGGTAGTATTAGGAACACAGTTAGTTAGCTATGGTGTGAAAACACTTGTCTTACGCTTTTTTTTTAAGGTAACAGTTAGGACCATGAAGAGAAATGATTGCAGTGTTTATAAAATTGGTAAAATATATTCCAATTTTCTCTTTCGTTTCGATAAGATTTATAATGTGGGAGGGAGGGAAGGAGGGTTGTCTTAAATGTGGTTATGATACTTCGTTGGTGTTCATAAACATGTTCCTCTTCTTTCTGAAGGGTTGTTTGTTCTTGGTTTTGGCTTTTTATTTTGTTGTTGTGGCTGGTTGGTTTGTTCAAGAAACTGACTTATGTGCCAAGAGGCAAAATGACAGTTAAAATAAAACATTTCACCAGTGATCTAGTAGTAAAGATGTGAAGTTATGGGTTAAGAACTTAGTTTTGTCTGCTGTTGAAAAATGGAATTATGTGGTTTGAATCTTTATTCCCGTGGCAGACAGAACTTTCCAGTGCTAGGATCAGGTATGTGCAGGTTCACCCCCCCCGCCCCCCGCCTCAGGTTGCAGAACAGATAATACTGTATGTCTTTAAAATGTTTGTCTTTGGACAGCTACAAAATGGGGATAAGAGCAAATCCTATATACACAAATCCCATATACTTATGTACTGTATATTTGATCTAACTTTTTCTGAAGCTGTTTCCCTGTTACAAAACTGATTAGTCACATAGTAAGCTGTCACATTGCTAAGTACAGTCCCTAAAACTCTATTTTATTAATGTAATAGAATTAAATATGTATTGATGAAAATATCTACTAATGAGAATAGTATACTAATGAAATTGTACAACTTAAACTTAAGTGACATGTTCTTACTAATTTAAAAAGTTGTTTTTAGAAATGGGATGAGTCTGCCCCCAGTCCAAATAGTTTCAGCTTCTGGCAGTTGTTGTTTCATGTAAATCAGAGAGAATTGAAGTTCTTGGTCATTTAAGTGAGTTTATTGGGCCTTTTAGTTCTAGCATTTATTTTGTAAATGGGTTATTAGTATGAATAGAATTACTGGAATTCTGTAGATACGTAGTTGTTGTTGTTATGAAATACAGTTTAAATGTGTGCTATCTAGCTTACTTGTCTGTAGAACACAATATGTAGACATAATTTGCCTTAAATTAACTGATTGAACAAGGTTATGATGCAGCTTATTAAACTATTTTGTTCCCACGTAATATTAAAAAGTTGCAAGTACTGACTAATTAATGAACTTCTGAACAGAGGGAAAACATTGTAAAAAATATAAACCCCAATGTTCTAATTAGTAGAAAAAATGTCTGCAGCATTACAACTTAGTGTCTCTTCAGTTTATGCAGCTTGTAGTTACAGTGGTCTTGGAATAAGGGGTGAGAATGATTCAGTCTGTCCTCGTGAACTTTGACTCTAGACAATCTTGTAAAGGATTCTGAGTCAGGAAATGACTTAGTCTGGTTTTCCTTTTTAAATTTCACACTGTTGCAGTTATGAAATAGGGTGTATGCTGGATATTGGAAGGATTTTCTACTTTCAGCTGCAAAAAAAGACAGATTTCTCTTGTGATTTCTTTTAGCTCATTGTTTTCCTGAAAATTCAAGGCCATAATTCTCTGTACCAAGAGATTTCAGTAGGGTAATTGGTTGCTGTGGTGCATGTGATGAGACCACTAACATGGACCAACTGCATGATGGTGCCAGTGTTAAGAGTGCACCCTGCCCTGATGGCCTTGCTTAAGGAATGCCTTGTTGATTCCTTCAGTGCTTGGTCTCCTGCAGCTCAGACCTCTTGCTGAGCAGTGTGCAGCTCTGGAGGCAGAAAAAATTTTGGTGGAGGAAGAAAAAATACTATAGTTTGTCTTCCAGGTCTTCTTCATACATGGACCTGTGTGTGTGTAGGAAGAAGTACTGCTGGGAATTGACCATACTGTGTCTGTGTATATGGAGCACTTCAAATGATCGGAGGCTTGATTTGCAGCTGGAGCTCCCTGAGGTGACACCTATCTTTACAGAAATTCAGCACATTGCTCTGTGTTCTCTTAGTTCCTCCATTGATAGGGGAATCTGGCTAAGGAAAAACTTGAGATTGTATAGCAGGTGCTGCCTTGTTTGTGCATGGAACAGGTGAGGTGGGACAAACAGGCACCTCTAGCTATTGCCAAGGCAAAAGCATTGAAACCCAATTGCTTGCTGTACACCACCACCACCGTGAAAGCACACAGAAGTGCTATATCTGAAGAATGTCATTGCCTATGAGAAATGTTTTTGTAAATGTTGCATTATAACTGTCATTTCCTTTTGTCTGGAGCTTCCAGTTCAGCTGCAGATAGTAAATTCTAAGTACCTAGTGAAAGAAAGACTTGTTTTGCCAGTGTGTTCTGTAGGCATAAAGCAGTTGTTTTTCTTGTTACTGGCACATGTCATTTACATTAGGATGGCATTTAGAGGCCAGTGTCACAAAAATTTTAAGGTCTTATCAGTCAAGGCAGAGTTGGCATAACAAATTGGGAAAAAAAGTAGAAGAATTTTTTTTTTTTTTCCTGTCTTCTGGGTGAGGTTGCTAGGAAATAACACTTTTTTTTTTTTTTTTTTTGTATCTGCTTGTAAAAGGTCTCAAGTGGTAGATATACTTTTATTTCTTGTTTTGGCACATGTTTAGTAGCTTAGCATCTTTAGGGGTCGCTCTCAGAACTGTTCAGGATGAGGTTTGTAATGTCTGAGCAGAGGATTTATGTATTCATGAGACTCTTGAAGGCTGCGAGTTATATAAGCTCAACAGCTTCCGGAGTTGAGAAGGAATGTGAAATACTAAGATGCATCGGTGGCTCCACATGCCTATCGGCTTCAAACTGGTATTGTGATAGACTGACATTACTCAGTAAAGTGTTTTTGCAGAATTGTGATTGTAATGTTTTCCTACTTTTCGTATTATTTCTCAGCTTCTTTTCTCTGCTGTCTCTTAGTCATTGGGATTCATGCTCCTTCTCAAAGACCCATCAGATGCACAGACTTCATCTGTTAAGACAACTACAGTGAAGGTGGTAAAAGTTTAGCTATTCAAAGGAGATAGCTCTTTCTAATCTCTGTTTAATAGCTACAGCTAGCGTTCTTAGTCTATAGTTAAGACTGTTGCCCTCAGGTTTTTAAAGGTGATCTCAGAGGAAAATAATGCTTTACCACCATTATAAATACATAACCAGAGTCTTTTTCCTTTTCTTTTAATTTTCTTATCCTTTTTACTACATATTGCAACATTACCGCTCACATTTTAAACTCGCAGAAGTTGGGAAATCCAAATGTATTGTTCCCTCAACAGCCATAAGTCTGCTATATTGCACATTACATTACTAGTAAAAATCTTCCCTCTAAGGTAGCAACTTTTTATATGTTTCTTCTTTTTCTCCTTAACTTTCTCAAATACTGGTTTTCAATCATGGCTTAAAGTGAATTTTTGCTGGAGAGTTGTGGATGAACTCCATTTGCCTGATGAACTGAGGTAGGAGTGGAAATACCTCTTCTAAAAATGTAGTGAAGCTTTTAAAACCTGAAAATTTCCATGTGGTTGACTCTCATCTATGAATAGATAAATACTACACAATTAAACTAAGAGGTTCATAGGCAGTTAACTTTGCCTTTCCATAATGATATCTTCTGAACTAGGTTTTTAGTTATTGCCTGTGGCATTGCAGTTTCGATAAAGCTCTTACGGCTTCATCTCTTCTCTTCTTAGTATACATATATAAATAGGTTTGATGACTGAATGTCTGCAGAACTGTCTAATATATAGTTCTCATTTTTTTGTATTAGTTTTTCTTCTCTTTTGAAGCTGAAATTTTTTTGTTTGTTTTTGTTTTTTTTCTTTTCAGTGTAGTTCAGAAGTGTTTATGTTAAAAGAATTAATCCCATGGTCAATTCTTTTTGTTTGTTTGAATTCATTTGAGTAGTGGTACAGTGAAATAAATTAGGGCATAATTTTTTATATGCGCTTCTCCTTTATACAAAGTGAAAGAAGAAAAACAGTTTAGAGGTAGAGGGATCAATGTAGTTAATATTATTTCAAGGATGTGTTTGGGGAAAAAAAATCTCAGCTCTTACCTTCCACTATGAAGTAGAAAAAAAAAAACTTTTGAGGGTAAGATTACCTTGTCATGATGGCACTTGTGTTCCTGTCTGGATTGACTTCTGGTAGGAGTGGGGAAGGTCCTTGTGGTCCATGAGCACTTAAAGGCTGAGAGGGCTGCATGTGTTCAGCACGGAGAAGCTTTCAGGTAGGCCGGTAGCAGCCTTTGCATACCTTCCTATAGCATGTGAGCTGAATTATGCTTGTGCTGTTTATCCACAGATCATTAACAGGATCTTTTTCATATTTCTGGCTTGTTCATGCTTGACCTGTCCTGTCTTCATCTACCACATGTGTCTTTTGCCTGCATAGTCCTGAACTGTACCTTGGCTTGCCTTCCCCAGTCTTCTCGTGAAAGTATATTGCTGCTATTGTCTTATTTGTCACCTTTTTACAGGGTTCAGAACAAAATTTCTTCCATGAACATTCATTATGCTTTATAAATGTACAGTTCTGAAGAGGGATTTTCACTATATGGTGGCAGACAGCTTTGATCTTGCTCTGAGTTCATCTGAGTCTTTAGAATAGCCCATTTTGATTTTGTGAAAGCTATTGCCTCACAATTTTAATTGTATACACAAAGAAAAAAAACATAGAGAGCTTCTAAACTGTGGTGTTGATAGAGTTTTCTGATATTTAGATTATTCAGTCTAGGTTGTTTTAGGAGGGAAAAAAAACGTTCCCCTCTCTCCAAATTCTTTTAAAGGTTAACCACATCACTAAAACATAGCTTGATTTGTTTATGCAAAATTAGATTTAACTTTTCTCCTCTGGTGGCAGAGTTGCTTCAAAAGACCTGTCATCGCAGTATGCACAGCAGGAATTCTGAAGGGTAGTTAACTGTGGCAGCCAAAAGCAGCTGTGATACCTTTTCCACTAGATTATGCAGATCAGTTTTCCCAAAATGTGAGGTGTTTTTGGCACTCTGCTTTAGGCAGCAGTTGTACTTCAGTCTTGATGACTTTGTCATACGTGCTATGGATATTCCTGGAAAATGAAGAGCTTTTCTCTCTGCCCAGCACTTCTGTATCACATAGAATATCGAGTAATTGGAAACCTAAAAAT
Source organism: Haliaeetus leucocephalus (assembly GCF_000737465.1). NCBI lineage: Eukaryota > Metazoa > Chordata > Aves > Accipitriformes > Accipitridae > Haliaeetus > Haliaeetus leucocephalus. The sequence continues at coordinate 2,869,265 of NW_010972653.1, forward strand.
ATGTGTAATCAGTTACATAGTTGAATTTACTAATGCACTACTGAACTACTGTAATGGTAGAAAAGAATGTTTTCATGCAATATGAAAAATGCAGTACGTCTCATAGCTGTTTAAGACTACATATTTGGGATGCACTTCTTATTATATTTTATCCTTAGTTATAGAATAATTGTGATATAATAAAACTGTTTCAGAGCCATAAGAATTGCAGAACAACAGAAACTGGCACTGATTTCCCCCTTGTTGTCTGAGAAGATACAGACTTTGGACAAATGAGTTTCTGGATTAAATTAAAAAAGAACATTTTATAAAACTTCCCTTGCAGATCCTGCATATATACAACTATATCTATATTATGGAGGCATTAAAAATAGGCTATATATATCTGTATGTAGTGGGATTATGGAAGTGCTAATTTGAATGTGAAGTCTAAAATAATTTACAGTGTACTTACAGTAAAATATGGAAAACATAAATTCTGTTAAGTGTACAAGTGTCAGCAGGGGGGAAAGAATATTTGAAGGTTCAGGATTTTACATTCCTTTTATCACAAAACAAAAATTTAAGACAATTTTAAAAATAAATGTAATAAAATTAGAATCAAGAACACTCTTCAAAAACCTTTTGAGTGTTTAACAAAACCATTTGATAGAAACACTACATTATTTTTATAGTTCAGTATCTTTGATATATAGCTTTCTTACCTCTGACAGATCAATAATTGGTTTCTTACTTAAATGTGTTATGTTCAGCAGTATTCTAGTATGTAACACACAAGCTTTCAAATGCAGAATTAGTGTTTATAACGTTATTTTTTTCACACAGTGAGACATGATTTAAAAATAAAAAAATAAAAGAAGAAGCAAAGATTCATCTACTCCCAAAATATTTTTAGAAAAAACCACGAACCTACTTTTAAAAGTATGTATGTCTTTCAGCAAAAAGATGCTGTTTCATAAATGTGTTGGGATGAAGTGCCTTTTGCCTTGGAGTCTAGATTCAATGTGCACAAGTTTACAAGGGAAAAGATTTTAAAAAATCTTGTTTCTAATCCTCAACTAGGTGAGTCTTGGAGACAGGCCTGCTGTATGAAATGCTTGAAGGAAAAAAAAGCCCACACAGTTGCCATTGGTAATAGAAAGAATTGGACTCTGACCTTAAAACTAAATTAGACCTTCCTCTTTTGAAAGCCTGTCCTTGGAGAGAAAAATAATCTGCAGGTTTGAATAAATGCAGTTGGTAGGATACAGAAACTACAATAGCATGGACCTCTTTTGTCAAAGAAAAGAATGGGAAGAATTGCCAAGCCAACATAAACAATAGAGTGAAAAGAGCAATACGGGAAAAGTCAGCTCTTTTTAAAGAAATAGTGTTCAATACCTCTGTAATCTGTCAATTTACTGGGCTCCAATCATATTTATTCTACTGTTGAAAAGAGAGAAGGATAAAGGGTGGGGGAGAAGCAGTGGCTCAGGGAAAAAAATAAAAGCCCCATGCTAATATTTGTGTAGAGTTATGGTATGGCACAGCTGATGGTTTCTTTTAATTGAAAAAGAAGGCCACCTGCCTTAGTGACTACAGTGATCTGTCCCCATATCTGGAATTTCAGGTGAGTGCCCACTGCACACTAATGCAGACTCAACCTGCACGTCTCTGATCTCTGTGGGATTTCAGTTTCTAGACCAAAACTGCAAAGTTGCGTAGCATAAGACTAATGATCTTAGTCTGATGAGACTAGTGAATTTTGGATGCAGTAGCATAGAGTGTATGTTGCACATATGGCAAGCTACATGTGCATGCTAAATTCACCAGTTCTGGGCCAGTTAGACATACATATTGTGTGCAGGGCGTATGCGGTGGTTCTGATGAGCCCCAGTTAGGTGGATTTGCTGCACATGTGTTGTAAACAAAAGCATGGTAGAAAAAGGGAAGCCCTACCTCTTTGCATATATGTGTTTGTGTCTGTATCTCTTTTTCTTGTCCATCTTATCTGCATTTATGTTTTTGAGGTTGCAGACTGCAGTGATGTTTTGATGCCTGAAATCTTTCTCAACTCACTTGCTTCCGTTTTAACAGCTACTTTTCCAAAGTTTTGTTGCTCTGTGTTTCTGCATGAGTCATTGGAGTTATTGATAGTGGAAACCTGGGGGGGGGAGGGGGAATAGGCGCTAAAACATAACAATCAGTTCAGAAAAAAACTTGTGATAAATGTTGAGATAAATACAATGTTTTAATAATTTCATTCCCTTTATAAAGGACTCTGGTACAGGGATCACCCATCTTTTGCTAGTGTTGAGACTGGTTTGTTCCAGTCATTTATTTGAATTCAAATACAGAGAGTCCTTCTAAACTCTTCAGAATGAGGGGAGAAAGTAAGGACAGTTGGATGCAGTCATATAGGGGGCAGGAGCGGGTTACGGGGTTTTTTTTTTAGCATTGTTGAGAAGGTGAATGAAGTTAGCAGTCAGCTCTGAGTGGTGTGGTTTTTGCTGGGGTTTTTTTTGTGAACTTAGCTCAGCAAGAAACATATCTGTTAAGACTGACTTTCCATAATTGCTGATTTCTGCTAGGATGAGATGTTTTGCAATTTTTTTGGTGGTGTTTTCTTTAAGCATTTAGAGAGAGTTACTGAGTACTGCTTGACTCTTGGTGAGAGCTTTAAAAATCTAAAATTCCTCTTGACTTATTCCTATGGTGAACCTGAATACTTTTAAAATGGCAAGTTGAGCCAGAGCAGAAAATACTTTAAAAAGTATTTTCTGTGGCTTATCAGTACACCTATAAGTATTTAACTATAACTTTTTCTGGTGTGAGAAGGGAAAAAAGGTGGAGTAGACATTTTCCAGTCAAGATTGCACTGCATGATGATTCTTTCCCGTGAACTGAAGTCTCCTCCTCTCTAGTATTTTGTGATGAGATCTGTTAATGAGCTTTTATGAAAAACTTTTGAAGTATGCTTATAGTACTTCTTGAATTGATGTGTCTGGACAACTGTAGGTTTCATTCCTGCAAAATCTTGTGCTGAAACATGAGCTTGGTCTTGGTAGATTTGGCCAGAAGGCAAATGGCCAATGGCAGTTGCCAAGAAAAAAAAAATAGGTACAGGCAAGCACATTGCAACATTTACCTGAAGTTTCTCAAGTGTCTGTACTATGTGCCTCAAATATTCCCAAACTAGATATTTTCTAGACATAGTAGACTTTCATGACACTTTATTCCAAGAATTCTTTCTGTTTTTGAACCCAAATACACAGTGTTTTATCTTCTATGTCATGCAGTGAGTAGTTAACAGCTTAGCTGCATATGGTGTAAAACAGTATCTGCTGTTGTTTATTTTAAATGAGGCCTTGCTAATCTCATCAGTGCTTACAGTGTTGTAGGAAGTAAAAACAGTGAAATGTCCCTTCCTATTTAAGTGAAATGAAAAAATGAACAACTTGATATCAATCTTGGCATATTAATTGTTTCCTTTCTTCTAGGATTCTTCAGTCTGCTCTGGCTTTTGCCAGAGGGACAGTCACATGCTTCTTAACGTTGGTCATTTACGTTGCTTGTCTCTGTACTTTTCAACCTTTTTCTATTGTAATCTGTTGAGTAAGGTAAGCAGAGGGAGGCAGAGTTCCACATTGCTTCCTCACTTGATGGATTTTGGAGGTAAGGTGAAAGGGGGAAGCAAAGCAACTGTCAAAGAGAGCAGAGCCTGGGAACTTGAATTGAGCAAGATCTTTCTCAGCAAGCATTTTTTTAAGCAATAAACTTTCAACTTTAGTTGAAACTGTAAGTCAAGTGGAGTGTTGGAGAAGTTATTTTGAATTGCGTTTGTACTTAATCCATGACTTCTGTTAATTGGAAAGGATTCTATTTTAAAACGTATTTTTAAAAAATATGTGGAGCAGTTGGAATTTAAAGGCAAACCAATGTGTGTGTTGTGTTACAGGAATAGGGAGGAAAACACCTACTTTTAGATGGGGAGAGGGAAATACAGATTATTTTCTGAAATGAGTTGGGGAAAAGGGCTGGACAGGTGATTGCCTCAGTCTGGGAAAAGAATTGTTTTCTAGTAACTTTTGATTTTAGGCTGGGTGGGTAACTCTTGCTTACATAAAAAAATTAAACTGTTTAGTTTCTCATATTGTTTATCAGGGTCAGGAAAATGACTCAACTATGTTAAGAATAATTGGAGGGAAGAAACATATAATTAATCCTGATATTCAGGTCAGTTAAGAAAACCTGCAAGTTTTTCCAACTTTAATAATAAACCTTTTGTGCTACTGAATCTGTTAAGAAACTATTTCTTAACCGGAGCTGTAATTCCAGAATGTAACTTTGCCACGTCTATGGCAAGTATGCAGGATGTGGCAGCTTAATTAAGAAGAACATGTTCAATGTAGTATTTGGCAGTACAGGCTTAGATCAGTAGAGGGGTTTTTTTGTTTTGTTTGGGGTTGGTTTTGTTTTGTTTGGGGTTGGTTTTGTTTTGCTTTTGTTTATTTGGGGTTTTTGTTTGTTTTCTTCAGGTCTCATGCTGAGGGATAGTAGCATTAGGGGAGCGTGTGTGAGTTTTGGAATGTCTTGGTTCTTTGTCATTCAGATCCATATTCATGCATGGGTGGCTTTAAATTTGTGTTCTAAACTTCTGCTGCCTTTGCTTATTTTGAGTGATTTTTCTCTTTTAATAATTTGTTACATAAAAGAGTAAAATTTTGAAGCTTAAATATCTATTAAATGTATGCACCTCTTTCCTTAGTATTTTGCATGACTTCTTTCTCTCAATAAGAACAAAAACAACCAGTGAAAGAACAGCCAAACCAAAGCAACTTTCCCAAAAGTTTCTCCTGGGGCTGTGAGATTATATAGGAAGATTTATTCAGATAGATGCTCTTACTTGGGAGAGCCATGAACAGTGTGCAAGTGACCAAAACCAAAAAAGACCCCCCTCAAACAAACGAAACCAAACCCAAACAAACTAACAAAACAATCCCCCCTGAAATGTCGTCTTAAACCTACTGGGAAGTGGACAGAAAAACTTTACTATGAAAACAAATTGTCTTGGGCAATAGATTTATGTCTAATTTTGTTTTATGGCTAGTAGAACATAGAAAAGGAGAACATTTTTGATTATAATATAAAGACCTGCTTATACTGTCTTGATTTTATATTTTGGAAGGAAGCATTAATCACACTTTGGCTTTTCTGTTATTTGACATTTCAACTAATAATAAGAACTTCTTTATTACAAACTGGCCTTCCCTAATATCATTCTCATGTGTGATGTTTGAAATATGACCTTATTAATTTAGTTTATGAACCCAGTTTTAAATATTAATATTTAAAATTAATTGATAAATTATGTTATCTAAGACTTAAACAACAGGCCCCCCCCCGCCCCCCCAGTCCCCAAAATACATGGGCTGCTGCTGAATCTTTCCAAAATCAGAAAGTGACTTTATTTCTGGTGCTTATACCATAAATGTTAATTTGAAGTTTTCTTAATTAATAATTTTTCAGTGATACTACTACATGGTGCCTAATTATAAAGATAATTGTGGAGCTCTTTGTCCAACTGAACTGGAATTGAATGTTGCTATAGCTGAGACATAGGAATTAGAAGTTTTCCATCTCCTCCCCTCCTTTCTTTTGACTTTTTATAGCCTGCAAATCTGTCTCTCCCAATTTATTGCTGGATTTCTACTGCATGTTCCATTTGAAGGGTTGGAATTACTGTGGGTAAAACATAAGGTGTTACTGTTAGTGCATAGAGCAGGGAAAGGAGAGGTGGCTGACCTTATGGGAGAAATGTGTATGTGTGCAGGGCAGTTAGTATGGACATGCCTTGCTTTGTTGACTGTACTTAATGGGTGTTGTTAAATGAGATGGAGTTACTGATTTTTAGCTTGTTGTTGTGACTCTTACTATATCATGAAATTACTTGTTTGTTGGATTTGTGCTTCTTTTTAAGCTACTGAGTTACAGGGCTGTTCTTCAAGGGATGAGAAGATTTTGTCAGTTGTTAATTTATAGAAACAGGTTGTCCATGTAGTATTGCTATTGCTGTTTATTATCAGGGTTAGGAGAAAATAAATGAGATTCAAAATAGCTTATTGCTCCAGTATACTGAAACTTTCATGTCTTTACTTTTGTACATGGTTTGTTTCTTATTTCTACAAATGGCAGAACGTGTATGGCTTTTCTCTTCCCCATTAGTTTGTGTTCTGCATAGTTTGACGTGATTTTCTTGGGTTTTATGCTGCTTAAAACAACTAGCCTTAAACAGCGAGCCATAACTAATGATTCTGGTAATAATCCGTGGTCTTAATCTGCATTTTAAACTTTTTTTTTTTTTCCTTCAACCTCAATATTTAGAGAATGTTTCACTGTGGAAGTTTGTAGTGAGAAAGATCGGTAGAGCAGGGCATATCTTGTTTCAGTTCAATACAACGATTTGTGCTAAAATTTGAAGAGGTGGGTTGTTTTTTTTTAAAGTTATGAAGATCATTGGTTTTTGCTCATTTCAGTCTTCTGTGACAGCATATAGAGGCAGAATGCTTACTTTTAAGGTATGGTCAGTAAGAATTTTTTTTTTAAGTGGATCTTTCATGGTATAGGTAGAATATGTGTGTGTACAGATACTGTCATACAGGCAAAATCACACTTGCATAGCTGCATTAAGAAGGGATAAATCTTAAAACATTGATACTGTAATTGAATGACATGTTTAATATGAATTCACTGAAATACTTGGATATGTTTTGTATTCCATTAATTGAATGCCATCACAATTTTAGTAATAATTGTGTAAAGTTTCCCTTTCCTGTTATACCAGTTACAAGCAGGGGACACTGAGAATTCTTCCTTGGAATGAGCAGAAACATCGTGAAGAAGACTGGTGTGAAAAAGCAGAATGCAGGTAAGTATATAGAAAAAGTGAAAAGTTTTTTCTATATTTATGTCCTTTTCAGATGAAGAATTTACTTATTAATTCTTAAGATGTGGGAAATGCTCAGTAAGACTTATTTTTGTGCACACTAACTTGTGTTTTCAGCTTTCTTAGTGAGACTGAGCAAACACTCTTTCATGTTACAGCATTATGTTCAGTGTGATTGTGATGAGTAACTTTCACAAATGGAGGTGAGCCGGGGTGAGGTTACTGTTGGAAATCCTGATTTATTTATTTATTCTTTTTTCCTTCCACCCTGTTACTTGTCAACCATAACATTATCATAACAGCATTGATGGATCATAAAACTGCCTTTCACTGTATGAGGAACACGTGGCAAGCAGAGGTTAGGCATACCTGTGTCTTTGTAGAGAGGATTCTTTCTTTCATGATCTATCTCATGTTTGGAATCTCTTACTAGTTACTTCGCTGACAAAAATTAACACTTATGTGATTGACATTTGCATCTCATCAAATTATTGGTGTAACAGGAGGTTAATTGTATCATCTTCTTTCAGAACAACCAGAAGTTTTAGGAAAAAGACTGATGTGAAAAAAATGCAAGCAAATGTATACTTAACCATATACTTCCTTCCTTTCTTTTTTTTTTAAAGGATGATTGTTGAACCAACTTTAAAAGATGAAGGTGAATTTCTGTATGAAATGCAGCCTGAGTTACTGAAGTACAGGACTACTAACCTTTCAGTAGATCTTGTTACTGACTGGTATTTGAGCAGAGCCCAGGAAATTGAAAAATATGCGATGCAGGTGAGAATAGCAGTGAGGAAATGATGATGACTGATTCAGGCTGATCAGCCTTCTTCAAGAGAACCCTGTCTTACTGCATATTAATGGGATGCTTTTCCCTCAGTAATAGACACTGTGTCTCAATTTTCATTATGGCTTTTGAAGTATTTGTTTTTTCTTTTGCAGTGTACTTATGCTTGCTCTAAAGTTTCCTCAGCCAACTAATTGATCCATAGGAATGAATAGGAAGCTAGCAGATTCCCTTTCTCTTGATTTACCATAGCAGACAATAGCACTTTCATAGTCCATGAAAAACGCTTACCATTACGTTTTATATTTGTAACTAAGGGAGGGGATGTTGTGCACAGGGTTATCAAGAAACATGTTTTATTATCTGTCACATGATACTGTACCATATATATTGTTATGTGGCAGTCACATGTGTCACTCATGCCAATATGTAGTACTGCCATGATTTCTTCCTGGCAGGTTTACTGTGTGTCTGTAGGACTACTATGTAGCTTATTTTTGCTTTTTTCTCTTCATATTTCAAAAATCTTTGAAGCTCTGTGTGGTAGAGATAAGCATTGCAAGTAAGAGTAGAGCTCATCACTGACATGCTTTGGTATTTTATTGCTACTCAAGCCAATTTAGCTGCATGAAAAGGAGGCTGACTGCATGTCCTGGTTTTATCTGGGATAGAGTTACTTGTCTTCCTAGTAGCTGGTACAGTGCTATGTTTTGAGTTCAGTATGCGAAGAATGTTGATAACACTGATGTTTTCAGTTGTTGCTAAGTAGTGTTTAGTCTAAAGTCAAGGATTTCTCAGCTTCTCATGCCCAGCCAGCAGGAAGGCTGGAGGGGCACCAGAAGTTGGGAGGGGACACAGCCAGGGCAGCTGACCCAAACTGGCCAGAGGGTATTAGATACCATGTGACGTCATGTCCAGTATATAAACTGGGGGGAGTGGGGGCAGGGGAGGATCGCCGCTTGGGGACTAACTGGGTGTTGGTCGGTGGGTGGTGAGCAATTGCATTGTGCATCACTTGCATATTCCAATCCTTTTATTATTACTATTGTCATTTTATTATTGTTATCATTATTATTTTCTTTCTTTCTGTTCTATTAAACCATTCTTATCTCAACCCATGAGTTTTACTTCTTTTCCCGATTTTCTCCCCCATCCCACTGGGTGGGGGGAAGTGAGTGAGCGGCTGCATGGTGCTTAGTTGCTGGCTGGGGTTAAACCATGACACTGGAAGTATCACTATGAGTTAGTTCTGATGGCTGAGTTCTTTTCTTCTTCAAGTTTGCAGTCATCCAAGGCTTTTTAATTGTAGTTGCCTATTATCTTAACAGCCTATCAGTAGGTATGGAAATAAAGGGAACTTCCAAGGATCAATTAAGTTACTAACACATAAATGAATTTGCATTCTACTCTTTCAGACTTATATCTGCCTCACTGAATATGTACAGCCAATATTGCGTTCTTTGAAATCGAAATAGAATCTTTCATATAAAGGTATTTTCAGTCACCAGGGAAAAAGGCTGTCATTATCTTCTGTGAAATAAAATGCAACAATTAAAATTATTAATTCATGGGCAGCTAGAAAAGTCATGTTACATGCAGAGGCATGCATAACTTCAGTCAGTTAACTGATTATCTTAGTTAAAAGCAATCCTTCATATTCCGTGCAGTGAGATGAGGTGATGTATCTCTGTGTGTGATCTCCAGAAGGAATAAAAGATAGTATTCTCCTAATTTACATGCATCAATAGGATGCATCTGGGTCAAAAGACCTATAACGACATCATCCATTAAGATTAAGCATTTTATTTGGTTTTTATAAAGCTGAGAAGAGCAATCCATTTAGGAATATACAGGCCACAAAAATGTCAAGGAACTTAGAATTGCCTATTAAGCAGAAGGAACAGGGAAAGAAAACAGACACACAAACAGGTCATAGATTGGGCTTGAAGTTGGTTTTTGGCAAACACTTGTACAGCAGGGGTTTTTATTATTTTTCAGGTGGACTGTGCTCTGTCCCTTGTTCGTCTTGGCATGGAGAGGAATATTCCTGGTCTGCAGGTGCTTTGTGACAATCTAATAACTCTTGAGACAATAGTTTATGAGACTGATGGTGATCGAACCTTAACTTTGAAGGAACTTGTAGAGATGAAAGACATTGAAAAGCTGAGACTGTTGATGAAGAATGTAAGTATTATGAATAAATCAGTAAGTATAACTTGATTTCTAGTAATTCAGGTTACCATAGATCCTATGTATATAAAGATACTGTTAGTGACTGACATTTTTCTGATGAACCTCCATCTTTAATTCAGCAAGTTTTCAATACTTTTACTGTTACTTTTTGTTGTGGTGGGTTTTTTTCATTGTTTATTTGTTTTTAACAAAATCTAAAAATGGCTCGGTTTTCTCCAAGACCTGTTTCTTTATCCTAGGCACAGGACTAAACATTAATAAATCCAGTCTTTTGAAAGCTGTGAATTAATTTTTCATTGGTCCTTTCTAAAGGATCTTTAGTGTGGCTGTTGATGATGCTGCAGATAAAACATTGAATCTTTTCCTTGGATGCTTTTTGCTGTCTTTAAATATTGTCAAAAAGTCTTAATACTTGCCTCTGCAGCATATGTGTGTTTTTCATCTTCTCTATTTAGCCTGTGCATGGCATTTCAGAATAGAAAAAGACCTCTTGGACAGGTTGAAAAATAACTTGAGATTGAACAGGGCTCTGAAATTCAGTGGAAGAATACATAAGCACCAGAGGAGGATACTCATGCACTTGAAGCTCCTCAAAATTTTGCTAGGATTTATGTAACCACTTGTCATTTATTTTTCTGTCTTGCATTCTTGCATACTGAAAGTAATGCTACTCTGACATGAATGTAAGCCGATCTTTCACTCATTCTGAAATAGCAGGAGGAAGGCGGCTAGGCTTTTCTCATGTAATGGGCTTTACTCCTGTACTGCTTGGTTTCCCTAAGCCATTGGGTAGCAGAAAGATGATGGATTGTTTCAGTGCTTCATGTTGTAGTGATCTGTGCAGCAGTGGTGAATGTCAGGCTTCAGCTGTTGTTTGTGATAGGTGAAGATACTGTTTCAGTTATATTATTAAAGATATGTTCTGTTGTTTTTTTGGTTTTCTTGTTTGTTTTGGACAATGAAGCTGAACTAGTTCTTTTTTTCCTCTCTGTAACTCATTGCACTTTCCAGTCCTCTGATGAAAAATATGTGAAGAATGTTTATCAGTGGATGATCCCTTTTCTCCACCGCTGTGAAAATCAGTCCCCTGGTCTGGCAAATTCACTTTTTAAAGAATATTTAGTAACATTAGCAAAGGAAGACCTGACTGTACCTCTGAAGATATTTCAGAATTCAAAACCTGCTGTAAGTATAGAGCCCTGATGATTCTACTGGTTTCTTTGGAAATCTTTGTCCTGAAGACGTGAATTTATAAATAGAGTTCATCTTCTAAATCAGGTCATCTCCATGATCTTTCCCTTTTTCTTGGACCCAGGATTTGTTATGTTTTAGAAAACGTTAATTAGAAAGTATTATAGCATAAGTTATGATGCAACTAAACTGTCCTTGATGAGGTTGTCAAACTAATGTAATTATGATCCTGACCTAGTAGAACAAAAATTATTGTAAAGGTTATTCTTTGAAGTAATTATCTGATGACATGTTTAGAGTAAATTTCTAGCGTATTTGCTTTTTAAAAAATGGATATAAGAGTTTCAGGATCTCACTAATATTTTTTTCCTGAGGAATTTTACTAGCAGTAGATGTCAAGTTATTCCACACACAGCCTCCTCCTGCCCCCTTCCCCCCGCTACCTTTCCACAACGAATGTAAAGAATAAGATGGGGGCCATTAGGATGGAGTCAAGAGTTTAATGAGTAAGGGTTGAAGTTACCTTCCATGTGAATATTTCCCATTGCTTCTACAGTTTAAATAATTATTCCAGGGCACATAAGCACATTTTTGCATACTATTGAATGTTCTAAGTGTACAGACAGAAATCAACCAGTGAAGGGAAAACCACACCTATTTTATGTATATTGATACTGTTGTACATAATAAATAAATCTGACAAATGTTTGCAGAAGTTGCCTTCCTCTGGCCTGCACCCTCTCCACCTTTCCAGCTCAGAAAGGGTATAGTGGCATACCACTGTTCTTTCAAGTGTCTGCAGTGTAGGAAACTAGCAGAGTTGTGTTTCAGTCTGTAACTTCAACAGGTATTTCATTAAGTTGTTAGCAAGAGACATTCTACTTGCAACTGAAGACAATTTATTTGCTTGGAGTACATATCTTTTTATGTTCAGAAGAAACTTAACTGTTGAATTAGAAACAGAAAACTGAAGATAATGTGTTTTCTTTTCTTGTTAGTGTCAGCAAAAAATTATTCCTGATCAAGACCAGCTTATGATTACGGCACTGGAATGTATTTATAGTTGTGAACGAGATGACCAGCTCGCTCTCTGTTATGATATTTTGGAATGCCTTCCACAAAGAGGATACGGGTAAACACTTTCAGCTAGTTATTTGTAAATATTTTAGATATGTTAAATAAAGTTGTGAATTAATGCTTCTAAATAGTTAAGTCACTAAAGGGTAGATGATGTTACTGGAATATTCTGTTCCTGTCTGAGCTGCTGTGGTCACGTGTGTATGTATGCTTGTGCTGTGTACATATGCTTGTGCTGTATATGTGCTCTACCAAATAGTGCAACAAAACATGATTTACAGTAGCAGCCTAGACCAAGGCTTCTGTATTAGTTTCTTAGACTTTTATATATATGGTGAATTGAGACCAAGAGTTAGTGCTATCTTACTGGTCTTGTTAGTCTCGTTACAGTTAGTAGCGTCTTGCACTTAGCTTACAAGCAGCAATATGGCCCTGTGAGAGAGGTGACTATATGGAAGACCTATATGAAGGACAAGTAATTCTCAAGAAAGTGAAAGCATGAGGAGGAGATGTAAACTATTCTCCCTATCTTTTACATGTAGGGAGGAGAGAGGCTGAGAAGAGTCTAAGGCAGAAGGAGAAGATCTGTTCTTGGGAGACTGAGGGACCTCTCAATTTTAGCTATCCTTCCAGCAAAAAGCCAACAGTTTTAATCTTTTCAAGCAAACATATATTTGGTTTTCATCAAGGAATGTTTCAAACTGCTTATCTTTATGTCTATGTAATATGAATTACATGAAGAAATTACAAGAAGTATGGAGAGAGAGAGAGATATTATGCAATTAATATTAAATATCTTTACAGGCCTGAAACAGATAAAACGAACACTCTTCATGATGAAGTAGATGAACTGGAACAAATTCTTAGGTATTTAATTTTGCTAAAATAAATAATGTATCCTTACAGAAATCACTAGGCATAGCCAAGAACTTCTTTTATGACAAGAAAGCAGCAAGAATATTTATCTTGGTTTTAGTGCTGTCAAGAAGATAATCTGTAAATGTTTTTGTATTCAGAACTTAGAAATTTTGAATGGCTTTAGCTATTTGACTATTATAAAAATAAATAGATATTTTCCTTGGAATAGTAGTATCTCTTTTTTTTGTCTTTTTTTTTTTTTTTTTTTTTTCCTGAGGGAGGAGGAGGAGGTTACCCGGGGAATAGGTTTTGATCTTGATACTCTGTAATGCTTTGCATGATGAAAACCTGAAAGCTATGAAGATATGTCATCAGGTTATTAGTGATAGGCATTTACCCTACAGTATTAAATTTTTTTTTTTTTTTAGTAAATAATGTTATTCTGGCTAATCCATACTCTCATATTTATGGAGACTGTTTGCATTTGCAGTACACTGTCTGAGACAGCTTTAAGACTGCTGCAGCAGAGTAGTTGTACAACTGTGCAGGATTAAAAAATGTTGACCATTTGTTTACAGCGTGTCAGAGCTGTTAGAGAAACATGGACTTCAGAAACCTGTTTCCTTTGTAAAAGACACAAAGAACAATGCGGAGGAGGTGCGGAAGCTGATGATTAGGCTGACGAGGCACACAGGTCGCAAGTTAGTATTCAAAGGGGAATGGGAGATAAGGGGGAAAGGGCAGTAAAGTAACAGTACTTGCCGTCAAAGAGTGTACCTGCCTCTTTTGTTGCAGTAGGGAACCGTAGTGTTCAAACTGAACACAGTCTACATAATCATCAGTTTAACAAATGTGTTTTAATATGATTAGTGCTTTGACTGCATTCTCCACATTCAAAAAACTCAGTCTTGCTTCAAACCTATTTCAGTTTGTTTGTGTTCAAGTAAACAAGCCTAAAAGGCGTACTGGCTGCAAAATACTGCAAAATGATGAACAGTGAAAGTTAACATGTTGTAAATGAGGTCCTTTAAGACCTAGTTAATTTTTTTGAGAGTGTAAGATTTGTAAAATAACGCTTTCTGGCTTTTTGGTGTGTTTTCTTAAGAGCTCTTCTAATAGGGTAATTTATTGATTTTACATATTGATTCTACCTCTTATATTTCCAGTATAACTTTTCAATATTTCTGTTTAAGAACTACATCATTTAACTCGTCTTCCAACTGTAGATGAATTATTACATGGCTCTTGGTATAAGCGGATAAAAAGATTGAACCCTTGGAAAAGCAGCCATCACTGCAGGGTTTTTTTTGTTGTTTTTTTTCTTCTTTAAAGTAAACATGTACAGCAGTCTATCGATGATGGTAGAGTAGTATTTAGCTTGGACATGCGGAAAGCTTTTTAAGACTTCTAAAAACCTTTCTTTAAAAAGATCAAGTCAATGCCTCTGTAGGAAAAATGTTGATTTTTCACTTTTTTTTAGAGACCCTTTACTTTGCCAGAATGCAAGCTAATGCCATTTGAGAAAATAACTATTAGCTGGACTAGCTTGTGTAGCTTAAAGTGTTTTCTAATCGGAAAGGCTCAAGATAGTGTCAAAAAACCTTCATAATGTTTTTATGAGTAAAAGTTTTGATTGAGCACGTGAAGTTGTATATAAGCTTTGTGGGTAAACAGAGATACATGGATCCAGAGGGTGAAGAATCTGAATACCATTCCAGTTTAAGGAACAAAATAAACTTGCAGGTCTATTCACCTGTGACTACATGCAATTGACTAGTCCTTTGAGATTGCACTTTAATGATCCTCAGTTGCTCTTACAAACTTGTTTTTATCCAGCTGTTCTTGGTTCAGCAGGAAGATAGCACTTCCAACTTTCTGATATAGTATTGGAAGTTATCAAAACCTACTTAGGGGATCTTGATAAAAATTGCTTAAATTCTTGTCTTATCCCACAGAAAACAAACAGTAAAAACACTTTGGGTACTGAATTGTTGTCATCAAACAATTTTTATCCCACAGACACTGTTTTAATGTTAATACTGAAAGCATTCTGTCTTTAAATCGCTTTTGGTTAAAAGTCCAATTAAAGTTTGAAATAGTGTTTGAGAAATTGTATTTTTGGTGATAGAACTGTAGTGTTATCTACTGTTTTTCTTTAAATTTGTTGAGGAAGAGAGTATTTAATTTTAATAATGTTTGTAGGCAACCATCAGTCAGTGAGACACACTGGAAGGAATTGCTCCAGGATATGTTAGACATGCAGCAGAAAGTATATACATGCTTACATTCAGACACTTGCTATGAGGTGAGTTTTATGTTTTCTTATTGATTTATGTCCCAAGTAAGCTACAAATTCTCATTTCATGTTGTTGCTCACAAATGTAAATACCTTTTCATGTGTTATGTTTATTAGTTGTCTGCTGGTTCTTTTACGGTATTTTCATTCAGATCAGAAACGTCCTATGTTAATTCATTGCATCAAAAGCACCTGTAATAAATATCCTGTATATCTTTTACTAGAATTCAACTTTTCTTAAATTGAGTCAACTTCTTGAGACTTCGTAATTCTAGGTACAAATGTGTTTAGTAATAAATGCTTAAAACTAATGAAAATAAACAATCTTTTAGCTAAATGTTATCTTCAGGCAAGCATTTCTTAAACATGAAGTTCTGGTTTGATTAATATTATCCAAGATCATTATAGGATTATGGACTTTCTACTGATTGTAGTTGAAGTAAAATAACGTGAGATAAGAAATCTAATTTCATTGAAGGACACCCCCCAACCCCGTCCACACCCCTCCC
>NW_010972653.1:2885113-2914264 GCF_000737465.1 Haliaeetus leucocephalus
CCCCCCCGCCCCGGGCATGTGCTTAAGCCCCAAACCTGTGTCAATAATATTTGCAAAGGACAGCTATTAGACTGAGGTAGAATTTGCTGTGACATGTATTGTTTATCTACATTTTCACTTCAATATACTGTAGTTTACAGAAACAGTGCCGTGTCCACTATAATTGGTGTTTAAATAGTCACATCGTTTAAAAGTTTGAGTGTTTTATTACAGTTTGCAGATTTAATTGCTTATGGTTACCAATCAGATAAGCTTTTAGGAGAAGTTTTGAAAGCAAATTAGAAAAAAAAATTGAAGGGAAAAAGGAATGCTGTTCAACCCATACATAAAAAAGTCACTTTTTCTGTGGAGTTGTACAATTTGACGTTGCTCAAAGAGATCTGCAATGTATTTAATGTTCATGGTTTTGTGATAGACAAAGGCATAGTGTACTTGGAGTTTTTTTAAGTGCATTTAAAGAAATTATATTACTAGAGAACTCTGAAAATAATAGCATTTGTTTTGCTCTGATCTTAATATAGGTTTTTTTATTAATATTAATTTTTTTTGTAACCTCTGTACCGTATGATTAAAAAAACACAACAAAGGGTTTTGGAAAAATGATCTAGGAATGCTGACAGTGCTTTGAAATGTAGTGCTGTCGTATGCAATTATATTTTGATAACTTCAAAATTGAGAAATTGATGAGAGAGTAAGGATTTGTAATCACATGTGAGGTTTGTATTGGGATCTTTTTTAGCATGATGCTTACTCTATTCTGCTTGCATACAAAGTGAATCCTGTCCTCTTGAAGAAGGACTTCATGTCCATAAATTTTGAGAGAGGTAAATTGTATGTGACCTTTAAAAAGAAGGGTTAGCTATCAGACTTTGCATCTTTCACTGTTGCTTGAGGATTAATATATTGTGAAATGGAAGATGATCCGATTGTATGATCTTTTTTTTAAGAAGTGCTGAACTGTGTTCCTTTCCAGAGCATGAGATGGTTGGGAGAGGTTCTTCCTGGTGAAGAACTACTTTAATTTCAAGATGTGATTGGACAGGGTGCTAGCTAGTCTCATCTATGCCCCCTTTCCCACAAAAGGTTGGACCAGATGATCTTTTGAGGTCCCTTCCAACCTGGGTTCTTCTATGATTCATTGATTCTATTTAATTTGTTAGGAAATTTAAAACCTTTGACAAAGGCCGTATTGTTGCAGCTGTGATATTTTCTGAAATGATTAAAAGTATATGTTGCTCTTCATTAGGATAATACTGACCATATTGAAAAAAAAATATTTATTTTTGTAAGGAATTGAGATTATTTGGAGTGTCTTATTTTCAGGTCAAAGTTTTACCCACTTTAAGTTAGGTGTTTTTTGGCAGATGCAGCATTGTATGACTACGCATTCTTTGAAGATAGTTGTGAATGAAACTTAAAAAAACGTCTTACATGCTCAGTTCTAAATAGTTTTAGTTTTTTCAGTGATACAAAATTTCTTCTCATATGTTGTTAGTTTTAAGGTCTTAATGCTGAACTGGCCTTTCAGATTTTTACTTCCTATTAACACCTGAGAATGTAGGTATAAATAATTTCTGATCTCTAAGTCATACTGTAAAAAGGCAGTTAAGCTTTTTTCTGCAGGAAGTAGAAATAACTACCTACTAGTTAATTTTAGCTTTTCTTAAATAAATTGTGGAAATACTCTCCTTGGTAGAAGTTACATGTTCTGCTTGGACTGAATATATTCTTTTGACTTCGAAGATCCTTTTATTCAAAGGGGTTGGTTCCATACAATGCAGATAAGCTTACCTGAAGCTGCTGCTGCAGATAATTAAATTATTGTTCTTTCTTTTAGATATTCACAGAAAGTCTTTTGTGCTCGAGCAGTATAGACAATATCCACTTAGCTGGGCAAATGATGCATTGCAGCATTTGGTCAGTGGATCTACCAAGTTCATCAAAAGGGAAGCCACAGTACAGAGTCAGCTATGCAAAAAGTATTGAACTAGTTTTGGCTGCTGGCAGAGAATATTTCAATTCCTCAACGAGTTTGACCGATAGCTGTATGGATTTGGCCAGGTATATTTACAATTATCATACATGTAAATACATATTGCTCTTTTAATTGAAACTTGAATTTTCTGTGTAAGAGGGGGTGAATCTTACATATAATCTCTTCATGTAAAATTACGTGGTAAATGGAAACAATATCTTTGGCTTCTGTAAGATTTTGTTGTTGTTGTTGTAGTTTTTTTTTCGGGGGGACGGTTATTTGTGGTTTTCTGGGGGGGGGGCTGGGTGGGTTTTTTTGGTTTTTGTTTTTTTTTTTTTTTTTTTTCTCTTTATTTTCCCTGCCTTGCTTTGTGTATGTGTACACCATTGCTGTCCCTGGTTGTTGGAATGATCTGTTACAGAATTCAGGTTGAAGAGGAAGAAGAAACATGTAAGACTTTCTCTGTGGATAAGAAGCTTTTTGTGTGTGTCACTTGAACCTTTTCCACATTATGGCATTGAACCACAATTGTGGCCCCCAGTTACTGTCACAACAGAAAATAGCATTTTGCTGATTGTTTAATTTCTTTTCTTACTTTGGTCTTTCCCGATTCTAAGAGTTCATTTGAGGCTCTCTGTCTCCCTTTGTTACATGAAGAAATAAGCCAAATAATTCTTCAGAAAGGAATTCAGTCATAGAGTAGCCTTGGATGTTGCAATGTGGGTGTTCATCTTGTATAGATTTAGATATGGAAGTATTTTCTTTTACAGTTTAGATGCAGATAGGTAAAATAATTGGGTATTACGTACGTAGAATATTGATGCCTTGGCTTACCTGAAATATTGAAAATAGAGGCATGTCTTAATATTTCCAGTCTTTCCCTTTTATTCTAAGAATTTGCTGTTTCATTAGTATTGTTGTTACAGAATCATAGAATGATTTGGGTTGGAAGGGACCTTAAAGATCATCTAGTTCCAACCCCCCTGCCACGGGCAGGGACTTCTTCCACTAGACCAGGTGAAAGCCCCATCACCTCCTTATTTTCCATGTACCTTAGCATAGTTTCAAGGAGGATCTGCTCCATCCTGAGCAGATGGTGAGACTGACTGGCCTGTGGTTCCCTGGGTCTTCCTTTTTTCCCTTTTTAAAAATGCGGGTTATGTTTCCCCTTTTTTCCAGTTAGTGGGACTTTGCCAGACTGCCATGACTTCTTAAATATGATGGATGAGTGGCTTAGCTACTTCACCTGCCAGTTCCCTCAGGACCTGTGGATGCATCTCATCAGGTCCCATGGACTGTGCCCCTTCAGGTTCCTTAGATGGTCTCAAACCTGGTCTCCTACACTGGGTGGTTCTTCATTCTCCCAGTCCCTGCCTTTGCGTTCTGTGTCCACAAACCAAACAACAAAAACCAAAACAAAATCCCATAACAGAACAAAAATACTTATGTCTCAACTACAAAGGAAGACTTGTCTTTATAACGTATTACTTTCACTTAGACATGAGTACACTTACCTACTAATTACAAGAAAAAGATGAAATTATTTTTCTTCCCCTTAAGATACAAATTCTTCTTAACCCGTAATGGTATGTGCATACATGTTACCAGGTTTTTTTTTGAGAACTGACTATAGTAATACAGTCAAACTGTTTGTAATTAATTATCCATTTTCAAATCCAGAAATTTTCCTCGATAAAATATTTTTACTATAAAGTTTTATGGATTGACAAATGATATATTTTCCCTTAGGGATTAAAGGAAGAATATTTTTGCAGTTTGCCTTGAGTGATTGTTACATTCTCCATAACTTAACTAGAAACTGACTGAAAAAGCATTGTGTTCTTTTTGCTCCTTAATCACTCATGGCTTCTTCCTCTCTCCCATCCCAAATGCACACACACATAAATATATATGATGAGGATGAGGGGTTTTTTTCTTCATTTTCATGGGGTTTTGTTGTTGGCTATTTCAGTAAAGGCATTATTGCCTTAGGTCAAAGTTGGAAGACAGTCACTTTTACAGTGTTAATTAGATAACGCTAGCTCTATTTCTAGCTTTTTATTGAAAACACAGTTTGTTAACTGTCATTACTGTTTATAAGCACTCAAGGTAAATACTTGCTTTGGAAGCCTAAAAGGCCCAAGAGTCACTGGCTTTTAAAAATTTATCTTTTTAAAAAATATATGAATATTTATATGAATATAATTTATTAGTATTAAATCAACTGAGCCTTTTTACATTCTTGACACCAGGGCTACTAGATACACTGTACAAAAGTTGTGATCACAATGAAGCAGGTGCAGACACTGTTGTAATATCCAAATTAGAACTGAATTTTATCTGTATGCATATAATTGTCACAGTTAAAATCTATCTGTTAGCTACTTACTTGTTGGGGGGGGAGAGGATATTGTAGTGGTGGGATTTCCTCTATGCATAGGAAAGAAGCCCTTCTCTGGGCTAAGCTAGGAGTCAGAGAGGTTGGTTGGTTTTTGCAGGTGAGTAGCTTAATTTTGGAGCAGCAGGAACAAAATGCACAGCTGTTTGGAACAGACTTTTTGGGTCAGCAGTCTAGTCCTTTGCTGTTGCATGTGGCACTGTAATATAATGTAGCCTCACCTCTGTGTCTGGGAAGGCCAGGGAACAGATCCTCCTAGAAGCTATGCTGAGGCATGTGGGGGACAGGGAGGTTATTTGAGACAGCCAGCATGGTTTCACCAAGGGCAAGTCCTGCCTGACCAACCAGGTGGCCTTCTATGATGGAGTGACTACATCAGTGGACAAGGGAAGAGCCAGAGATGTCATCTATCTGGACTTCTGTAAGGCCTTTGACAGAGTTCCCCACAACATCCTTCTCTCTAAATTGGACAGAGATGGATTTGATGGATGGACTGTTCGGTGGATGAGGAATTGGTTGGATAGTTGCATCCAGAGGGTGGTGGTCAATGGCTCAATGTCCCGATGGAGATCGGTGACAAGCAGTGTCCCGTAGGGGTCTGTATTGGAGCCAGTACTGTTTAATATCTTCATCAATGACATGGGCAGTGGGATCGAGCACACCCTCAGCAATTTTGCAGATGACACCAAGCTGAGTGGTGTGGTTGACACACCTGAGGGATGGGATGCCATCCAGAGGGATCTGGACAAGCTCCAGAACTGGGCCCATGTGAACCTCATGAGGTTCAACAAGGCCAAGTGCAAGGTCCTGCACATGGGTTGGGGCAACGTCCGGTATCAGTACAGGCTGGGGGATGAAGGGATTGAGAGCAGCCCTGCAGAGAAGGACTTGGGGGTACTGGTGGATGAGCCGGCTAGACGTGAGCTGGCAATGTGTGCTCATAGCCCAGAAAGCCAACCGTATCCTGGACTGCATCAAAAGCAGCGTGGCCAGCAGGTCGAGGGAGGGGATTCTGCTCCTCTGCTCTGGTGAGACCCCACCTGGAGTACTGTATCCAGCTCTGCGGTCCCAGGTACAGGAAAGACATGGACCTGTTGGAGCAGGTCCAGAGGAGGGCCTCAGAAGTGATCAGAGGGATGGAGCACCTCTCCTACGAGGACAGGCTGGGAGAGTTGGGGTTGTTCAGCCTGGAGAAGAGAAGGCTCCAGGGAGACCTTATTGAGGCCTTCCAGTAATTAAAGGGGGCCTACAAGAAAGATGGAGACAAACTTTTAGCAGGGCCTGTTGCAATAGGACAAGGGGTAATGGTTTTAAACTAAAAGAGGGTAGATTCAGACTAGATGTAAGGAAGAAATTTTTTACGACGAGGGTGACGAAACACTGGCACAGGTTGCCCAGAGAGGTGGTCGATGCCCCATCCCTGGAAACATCCAAGGCCAGGTTGGATGGGGCTTTGAGCAACCTGGTCTCGTTGAAGATGTCCCTGCTCATTGCAGGGGGGTTGGACTAAATGACCTTTAAAGGTCCCTTCCAACTCAAACTGTCCTATGATTCTGTTAATCACTATGAAAAACTGATTTAATGTCGTCATAAAATTAGGGTTTATTTACCAATTTTTTTTTTTTCCAATCTGCTATTGAGTGTCTTTTCCATTAGGAGCCTCTAGAAATACAAAGTATCATTGTTCTTAATATCTCCTAAGGGTCCATGATCAACTTTTATCTTATGGTTTTACAGTGGTATTTCAAAATATTAAGTTTATAGCTTGAATGCTTGCCATGAATGTGTGACCATGTGTTTATTCTGTTTAGTAAGATGTTTTGGTCCTACTCTGACTTTTCTCCAGTTAAGTTACCATGAAACAACTATTTCCATGAGTGATTATCCCAGTGTGTAGGTCTCCTAGTAACCTTTCTGCTTGAGCTGGTTTAGATGCAATCTGTTTATCTAGTTCTCTCTCCTTCCACTCCTGTTCTAATCTCCATTTCACCCTGAAATGTTTGTCACTGCTCCTGAAAAATGTGATGGGTTCAGATGGGAATGTAGCTAACATACAATTTTATTTTTGA
Organism: Haliaeetus leucocephalus; assembly: GCF_000737465.1. Classification (NCBI taxonomy): domain Eukaryota; kingdom Metazoa; phylum Chordata; class Aves; order Accipitriformes; family Accipitridae; genus Haliaeetus; species Haliaeetus leucocephalus. The sequence goes on from NW_010972653.1 coordinate 2,891,556, forward strand.
TGTAAACATGTCTATTTCTTAATTAACATGTAGAGATAAAAGCTATATGACAAATTGCACAAATAATAGACTTTCCTGATTTAATGTGCATGGTGAATTAAGCCATTTAAAATCATTTAGACTATTTTGCATGTGGATTTTTTGTTAAACATGTATTAATACAACTACATATGAACACTACCAGAATTCAAGTGTTAATAAAAAAAAATCTAAAAGCTGATTATGTCAATATTATATTCATAAAACAAAGAATTTTTGAAAATGTTTATTTTAAATAAACTTGTTACTAATATTTGTACGCATTAATTCATCTTCAGAGCCATTTTGCGGTGTTTTTTTTTTTTCCTTTTAATCAGCTTTGTTTTCAATTGCTGAACCTAGTTGAGGAAACTGAATTTGTGACAATGGCTCTAACGTTTCACTTACAGTAAACTTTTTACAGAATTTTGCTTTTATCTTGTAGTATATGGCAACACCAAAAGGCAGTAGTGATATGAGAAATATTTCCTTTAATAATTACATATTTAAGTAATATTTAAGTACATATGTCTTCAAAATCTTTTGTTAAATTCATTGCACATCTAAATACAAGAGGGTCTAGGTGATGTTCCTGTCACAACTAGGCGAAGAAGATTGTGGCAATCCAAGAATAGAATTTTTTAAAAATGTTTAGCCAGCCATAACAGAGATATAGTGCCAAACACAATATGTGTTACAGGACTAGTGAGTATTTTTATGTTTCATAAGCACAGCAAATTACTTTTCCGTTTTTTTTTTTTTTTCTTTCACAGGTGAACTTCTTCCACAAATTTAACTTTGAATGTATTCAACAATTTTTAGAAAAATTTGTTTCCTTCCTATTTAGGTGCTGTCTACAACTTATTGTAGACTGTCCAAGTGCTATTCAGGAGGAGCTAGATCTCATTCGTGCTCTGGGCTACCTTGAAGAATTTGGCGTGAAAATATTACCATTACAAGGTACTGCATATTTTTATTCTTTATATGCTTACTTGAATCACAGGCATAAATATGCATGACAAATACATCCCTGCCTCCAAACAGCTTACAGGCACATACTGAAAAATTATTTCAGTTGAAAAGACATTTTTCAGTTGATGTGAGATAAGAAAGATATCTGCATACGGAATCTGTGTTTGGAGACTTATTTTTAGCAGGACTTTTTAATAATCTTCACTTGCTCATGTGCTGATAAGCTTTCAAATAATGGGTGGGAGAGAGGTACTTCATGGGTAGGCAGTTTTCATGTCTCCACTGGGCTGTTTCATTTTGAAGTATATAAAACCCAATGGCAATGGAAGTGAACTTTTACAAGTTATTTCTTCTGATGACTTGTTTAAAATTTTAAATCTGTTTTGGAGCAGTGAGTCCAATGGTATGGAAAGTTGTTGGGCAGAAGTTGGAAAGAAAGGACGATTATGGACAATGAGATAAAGGGAAAAATTGAATATATTGCAGTACGTCTTATAGCTTATAGATTGTGCCAAACTAACAAAGTTCATGGCTTTATGTGGCGGGTTGACCCTGGCTGGATGCTAGGTGCCCACCAAAGCTGCTGTATCACTCCCCCTCCTCAGCTGGACAGGGGAGAGAAAATATAACAAAAGGCTCGTGGGTCGAGGTAAGGACAGGGAGAGATCACTCAGTAATTACTGTCATGGGCAAAACAGACTCGACTTTGGGAAATTAGTTTAATTTATTACCAATCAAATCAGAGTAGGACAATGAGAAAATAAAAACTAAATCTTAAAACACCTTCCCCCCCACCCCTCCCTTCTTCCCAGGCTTAACTTTATTCCTGGTTTTCTCTCCCTCCTCCCCCAGTGGCGCAGGGGGACGGGGAATGGGGGTTGAGGTCAGTTCCTCACACGTTGTCTCTGCCGCTCCTTCCTCCTCAGGGGGAGGACTCCTCACTCGTCCCCTGCTCCAGTGTGGTATCCCTCCCATGGGAGACAGTCCTTCACGAACTTCTCCAACGCGGGTCCTTCCCACGGGCTGCAGTTCTGAAATGCTCCAGCATGGGTCCCTTCCATGGGCTGCAGTCCTTCAGGCACAGACTGCTCCAGTGTGGGGGGTCACCAGTCCTGCCAGCAAACCTGCTCCAGCATGGGCTCCTCTCTCCACAGGGCCATGGGTCCTGCCAGGAGCCTGCTCCAGTGCAGGCTTCCCACAGGGTCACAGTCTTGGCCAGCGGCAGGTCAGTCTTGGAGCCGGCTGGCATTGGCTCTATTGGACGTGGCGGAAGCTTCTAGCAGCTTCTCACAGAAGTCACCCCTGTAGCCTCCCTGCTACCAAAACCTGGCCATGCAAACCCAATACGCTTTATTAACAAAACCCCCACTTTTCTAAGTGAGAGAAATATACAAGAGAGCTCATCTGCCTGGCTTTCAGTGAAGCTTGGATGTGTCTTACGTGGGCAACTATGTGAAACTGCATGAACACTGGTATTCTAAGCCAATTCTTGTAGAGTGTTTTCAAGAGCACTGAGTACCAGTGAAACATGCTGATGGTAGTGTTTTATTTCTGGCATTGTGCAGAGAAATACTGGGATTTATGGGAAGCTCTTGTGGGTCTGTGGAAAACTAAGTGAATGTTCTTAGTGGCTGTTGTTACTTTACATTGGTGTTCTCTTTTTGTTGTCTTTTTTCTCCCAAGTATTCCTTCAAACTGAGCTGATGCTCCATATGTTATGTTCAGAAATCTTACCATTTCTGGACTAAGTCTGTTTTCTAGATCTTGCAGTATTCCACTGTTGACTTCTAGAGCAGTATTATTTTTTTAATCAGTTTGTTCAGCCTGTAGAAAAGTACACGTATATTTTCTTCATTTTTTTTTCGGTGTGGACATGAAGGTATCATTTAAAAAAAGTTGCAACATAATATTGCATTTAATACTATGTGTAATACAACTGATCTAGATTAATTAGAATATGTGAAATCATGCCTGTAATTTCATTAATGATCCTGTCTTATCCTTTCTTCAATATTTTTCATGTAAATCAAATTAAACTAATAAGATCAAAATCATGTTTTAAAGTTTTAATGAAAGCCTTTAAATGGTCAGTTACTTTGATAGGATGTCATTAAAATAACATTAAGGATCAGTTATTCCCACAGAAAGAATTAGCAGTAGACTTTTATTTGTATTTCTGTGTTTAGTTTTCTGTAGAGCTTCTCCCCCACTTGTATTTTTAGCAAACTCAGCAGTTAAGGTTGTGAACTACTTTATGATCTGTTTAAATAAAATCTGGTTTGGAGACTCCTTATTGACATAAAAAGTGAAGAGAAGTCCATCTTTAATGAAAGTGTTTGACCCATGGTATTATTTCAGATTACTTTCAGTTTTGTTAGATATTTCAAAATATCTTGCTTGTACAGTCAGTGAATGAAAACATTTTACTGCTGTATACTAATACACGTGTGTGATAGAATATTAAAAATGAAACTAAAAGTGTAGCCTTTTCCTGCTCCTGCATTCTTAACTTGTTTTAGTCTAATTTGATTTCCAGAACTTTATTAATAGGGTTTTCATTATGCAAGGGCTTCTTTACTCTTATTGAAAGGCCTAATGTCATATGTTTTAAAGTCTGTATTAGCATATTGGGCTTATCCCCCATGCAGACATTAATGTCTTACTGAGTGTTAAAGGGTTAAGATCTGCATGCTGTTCCTCTGTGTTCTGAGAACTTGCATGGTATGAAAAAGTTAGGTTTTTTTAAAGCAGCGGCCTGAAGTTAGCCCCCTACTAACTAGTTAAAAAGAGCACTGAAATTGATTCATGATATTAAATTATACAATTAAGGTAATTGTTTAATTATTGATAAAATCTTTTTTGAAACACAGTACTAATTACAAGCTTTTCAGGATATGGTTGACACAACCTTGTGATTTGCAGGCTATCTCTCTACTTGCTCAGAAAATATTTATGGAAATTAAAACACCCTCAAGATTTTGTCTGTGACAGTTCCTTCAATTTTACAGTGATGTATCCTGTCCACCCTAAGATACAATATAGCGTGAAATATTTGTTACTTACAGTATTCTCAATGAAAGTTAATGTCTGTTTTAACAGTCTTTCTGAGAATGTTGCAAAAATTATATTTAAAAATAAATTTGTATAAAGGCATATGGTTAGTCATATAAATTTAAAAACATTGAGTCTGAAAACCTGAAACAAAAATAAGTTTTCTTTCTGGTCAGTCTCCCTGTCCTGGTTTCAGCTGGGATGTAGTTAACTGTCTTCCTAGTAGCTGGTACAGTGCTATGTTTTGAGTTCAGTATGTGAAGAATGTTGATAACACTGATGTTTTCAGTTGTTGCTCAGTAGTGTTTAGACTACAGTCAAGGATTTTTCAGCTTCTCATGCCCAGCCAGGGCACCTGACCCAAACTGGCCAACAGTGTATTCCATACCATGTGATGTCCCATCTAGTTTAGGAACTGGGAAGAGGGGGGCAGGGAATCGCCGCTCGGGGACTGGCTGGGTGTCGGTCGGCGGGTGGTGAGCAATTGCCCTGCGCATCATTTGTACATTCCAATCCTTTTATTACTGCTGTTGTCATTTTATTAGTGTTATCATTATCATTATTAGTTTCTTCTTTTCTGTTCTATTAAATGGTTCTTATCTCAACCCAGGAGTTTTACTTCTTTTCCTGATTTTCTCCCCCCTCCCACTGAATGGGGGGAGTGAGTGAGCGGCTGCGTGGTGCTTTGTTGCTGGCTGGGGTTAAACCACGACACTCCCTCTTCTTCCTCCCTTCCCAGCCTGACTTTCTGGAGATTGGGGCTGGATAGTGTTATTTTAACTTTCTCTTTATCGGTATAATTGAAGATCCTAATGCAAGTAACTTTGGGCTGGTTTTCAGATTGTGTTTGTTTTCTTATATTCCCTAGCACTCTTTCTGCATCTACGTTGTTAACGAGAAACACAGCAGTAAGGTTCATTTGTATAGTCTCTAACACCAGTTCTTCTTTCAACAGTGCGTTTATGTTCGGATCGACTTAGTCTCATCAAGGACTGTCTTGCTCAGTTGTCAACGAACTACAGGCAGTCTGCTAAGCTCCTGGGACTTGCAAATTTGCTAAGGGTTGCAGGTAAGCTGTGTTAATAAGACACCAAATCACAATGCAGCATGCATTTGTGTTATGCTTTAGGACGTTTTAGTTGATATTAGAATGTGTGTTCAAGGATATCACCAAAAAGACATCTCAAAAAGCAGACATTGGGGAGGAATAAAATATTTTAAATGAATGAAATATTTTATTTGTAATAAAACAGCTGATATTGTCAGCTGCTCTGACGTTCCAGTAATGCGTAAAATAAAAACAGCCTTGTCTAATCTGGATTTGGAGTAAAAGCTCATTTCAGATTGGACGAGTTGTGGCTGAGAATATTTTCTTACAGTTAATCAGTAGTACTAAAACTTCAGCAAATCGTATTGTCCCTGTCAAATAAGGTAGTCTGATTTAACAGAAGTCCCATTTAAGCTACAGGTGAAAAAAAAGTCATCTGTAATGCATAAACTTTGGCTCTTGGAGTTTTGTGTATGCTTTGTATATCTTTTGCACTAAAAATAATGCGTTAGCGTTAGGTTGAGTATTCATTTGAGGAGCTGAGCATCTTCAAGGATTGAATCCTAAAGATACTAGAATTTTTTTTTTTTTTTAAGATAGCCTACTTAAAATATCTGGCAGACCTTTTGATTTTGAAAAATACTTCGTCAATGCAACTGCAAATACAATAGTGCTATATTTTTATGATGTAGAAATAGAATATAGAAATATAAAATATAAATTCATATTTTATGCAGCACGGTATATAAAATTGATGCATTCTGGCTTTGTCAGTGGTGCATGCCTGGCTAATTCCTTTCTCTCTATATTTGTTAAATCATTTAAGAATTTTTTCTTATGTATTCAGGAAGCTTAGTATTGCCAATTTTTGCATAGTATTATATAGGGAGGGAGATATTCAAGGGGATTGGGTGAGGTTATGAACAGAGGTACAGAAGTTAGGTTGTTGACCTCCTGAGGTGCCTAGGTCCTAAGGAAAGGAATCACTGGAAATGTTGTCATGACTCTGGTAAGCTCAGTGGTCCTGTTACGTAGCGCTGCTACATGAAAAATGGCAGAGGGGAGGGGATGGTACTATGTTGGGTAGCTGGATCTAATCTATGTATTTGTTAATTTCACATGTAATTTCCTGTTCTGTAGAATAACTAGAATGACAGTCATAACTTTTTTTTTTTTCTTTGCTTGCAAGACTTTTGGAAAAAAAAAAAATCTCCATATTGGTTCATAAGACAAGATTGCTGTACAGCTCTTTCCCTCTCTCCTCTGCTTCCTCCCACATAAAGTTAAAATCTGTCAATTTTTCTTCTTAATATTCTGGGTCCTTTAGGCTAATGCTTCTGATTTTTGTTTTACCTTCTCTTTGAATCTAAATGATTTCTTTGTATGAGAGAAGGAAAAGCAAAATCCACAGTGATTCTATGAAGCTTAAAAACATGAAGTATTTTGTCCAGTAACGTTAGTTGTAGATCAGCATCTACAGTGCCCTGGTATGTACCTTTAAACAGGGAACAAACTCATGGCTCCCATCTCTAGAAATCGAAAGATGAGAGGCAATGTATGTTAGGTAGAGAACTTCAGGGAATTCATATAGAGTTCATTGATATGGTAATGTCTGTGTGCTAGTGTTATAATCACAGTGGCACTTACTGAGACACCACTGAAAAGAGAGATTTAAAAGAGGTATTTAAAGCCAGATGACGAAATGGCCTCCTGATTTTCTCTGGCTTGCAGTTACCAGGATGGTGAAAAACTGATGATGAATATGCGAGGTGGTTAATTTTTAAGCAGGTGAATGATTTAAAAACTACTGCTTATGCTACAAATTACATATTTATTTTAAGAGCGTTGTGCTCTCTGATTTTAATGGTTAACCTCAGGAATAATGCTAATGGTTGTTCCTGTGGTAAATGTGGAACTTTAGTAGTAAAAGTATATATTTCGAGAGTAAATCTTGCTAAGGAATATACTAGTTTGACACTTGCTGTTCTTGTCTCTTATGTTAAATAAATAACTCTGTCACTTTCAAAGTTATCTTTTGGTTATAGAGTAACATTTATTTGAAAGGAAAAAATAGCAAGAAAATGTTTCCAGTAGTGACTTTCTGTGGTGGTGGGATTTTTTTGTGTTCGTTGGTTGGTTTGTTTGTTTGTTTTTAAATAAGTAGCTTTAAGCTTTTGTGATTAAAAACCGTTTCACTGTCACTGAGGTATAACTAGTCGTATTACTTACATAGAAATACTATTTTCTGTACAGGATGTTCATTTATAAGCAAGATAATGGATTCAGTATAAGAACGCCATAGTTGTGAATTTTATCTAAACTTACTTGTTGTAGGAGATTGGCTATGGAAAACAGGTTTCTTCCATATTAAGAAACTCAGTGTTTCTTTAATCTTTTTTTAGTTTTTCTGGACTTGAAAGCTATAAACAGCATACCACTATTACTGCAGATTTTTTTGTTCCTGACATTCCATTCCACTGATGAGTATCCAGAATAGTATCCAAGAGCACACAAAGGAAACATGATTGTCGTCACTATTTTAAGTCATGAATACAAATGCAATATTTTTTCAGCAGATTAAAGAAAGTCTGTAGAGCTTGACTCTTCAGTCCTCAATTACTGCTGTATGTACTTCCAGTGAGTGTGGAAAAGGTAACCTTACAATGAATTTAAAGTTGCATATGATTTTAATAGTTAGGTTAATAATACCTTAAAAACAGATTTTAAGTGGAATGCTGGCATAGCCTTAATCATAGTCTGTAAATAAAGAGTCTTGTAAAATTTAATAGTAGGTGTAAAAAAAAAAAACAACAAAAAAACCACACAGACCTATTGAAGTAAGTCATATAGAAATGGTGTATCTGTATCTGTCGACTCGTAATTTAAGTTACTGAGTTACAATTAATTATTAATATGATGAAGAGTTATTTTAGGACTTGGTAACCATAAGAATGATAACAAATGCTCATATTATTCCACAAATTGGTTTGTAGCCAAAAGGGCAGCTCACGCATACAGATTTTAATATTTGTGAATGAGTATATTTTATTTTAAACTGAATATTAGAAAAGGAAAACCTTCCTTGCAGTTTTAGCACAGATAGTCTTTGTTAGCAGATTTAAAACTACTGGGAAAGGGTGACTTGATTTCTAACAGCTTATGATGTAGAGAATGGTTTTATGGAGATATATTGGGATGAGTCTGGATATTGAAAAAGAATCTAGGGATTGAACTTTATGGACTTGCCTAATGAAGAATTTGATAAAACGCTGCTGGAAGAAAGAATTGGTTTTTGTCCCTAATTGGTTTTCACTACTTATACAATTATCCTGATTTATGAGCCATCTTTGCTGTGAAAAAAGTTCTAATTTTGTCTTGTGGAACACGCTTACTGGTATTGGTTATGTATGCTCAAATTTGCAGTCCCTTCCATTTCCGATCCTCTGTGTGTATCTACCAGTAGAGTGCTTTCTTGTGCTTTATCTGCTCACTGGAGGAATTCATTTCAGCATTTCCCCCTCTTTGCTCCCCTTGCTACTCCACCTCATAATGTTACTAATTGTGAAAGTCTGCTCACTACATCTATCCATCCATACCTATATAAATTTTAAACATATGTGTACATATAGAGTATATAGTATATGCTGTGTTATACTATATATAAATATATAACCTATAAAATACTCTGAGCATACGTATTTTAATTTCAATTCTAAAAGAATGTATTTGCTGTGCATACAAGGGTAGAGTGCACATGGTCATCCTCAAGGAGCTTTGGGAGCTGTGTTCTCTGAATACAGTTTGTTTAGAGAGCAGCACTAAAAGTGAAGACTAGAATTTATATTCATACTTGTCAAAGCTGAAATATTGCTTAGGTAATGGTATATCAGCTAGCAGCTTAATTGCTTTAAAGTATTTGATTAATGACAGTAAACTCTACTTAAGCCTCATGTCGCTACCTCTGTAAAGTAAGCACACAAGTGTTATCTTAATTTCACAGATGGGCAAAGTGAGGGAGGGAGAATGTGCTCAGCATGACAGCCAGAAAATCTGCACCTGCTCAGGGAGCTGGAGCTGTTTTGTCTCATGATCCTCACTTAATCCACACTCTTGGTTAAGAAAGGGTGTGAAAGAATTCACTTTATGGAATTACTTGCTTACAAAATAGAAGAGCAAAAAAGAGTAAAAAAAAAAATGCTTAAGTATCAGAAATTAAGACCATCTTCTCTACTGTAAAAAAAAAAAAAAATCTAACGAGCATTGCTTTTTTTCTTGAGTCAGGCTCTCTAGAAATATTTTCTGTTCATTATTCTCTTTTGTCACAACTTTCTATGGTAATTTAATTAATTTTAATATCCATGAGCTAATTCTAATAACTTTAAGCTTTGCTCACATTCTGAAGTCAAAGCTTATTTTTTGAAATCCGCCTTCCTCAACACTGCTTCCTCAACTTCTTGCTTAACGCATGTGGAAGTAACCATACAGATGGTTTCTGATTTCCTAAATGTAGATGACATGGAATTTCTGGAGTATACATACAATTTTGATACCATTTGACTTTTAAGTTTTTATGACATGGTTTCACTCAAGATAATGTTTTTCATCTACTCTCAAATAGCATGCATCTTACTCAGAGTTTCAATAAGCTTTTTTTTTCCCTTTCTTTATATGACCCAAATTGGATCCAAACTTTTTAAAAATATTTGAGCATCCTTTATTTCTCAAGAAAAAATGTTTTTCTATTTCTGAGCTTCCGTATTTTTCCTCTTATCGTTTGTAGAATCATTTAGGTTGGAAAAGACCTTTAAGGTCATTGAGTCCAACCATTAACCTAATGCTACCAAGCCCACCACTAAACCATGTCCCTAAGTGCCACCTCTACGCATCTCCCAAATACCTCCAGGGATGGTGACTCAGCACTTCCCTGGGCAGCCTGTTCCAATGCATGACAGCCCTCGCAGTGAAGAAATTTTTCCTGATATCCAATCTAAACCTCCCCTGGGTCAACTTGAGGCCATTTCCTCTTGTTCTGTCGCTTGTTAGTTGGGAGAAGAGACCAACACCCACCTCACTACAACCTCCTCTCAGTTATGATGCCATATATGCTTGTATCAACTTCTATCTGAATGCTAAACATCATAACAAAAAGATATGGAAAGAACTTTGGAGACTTAAGTCTTACTGGGTGGACTAACCCTTAGAATATAAATGCATTTTCCTTATGATGTAAGGAGGCAATAGTCTGAAGGAGTGTAACACACACAAACTTTTACAGATCATAAAAGGGAAACAAAACCTAAGATATCCTTTCCAGTTGCTGAGCTTGATTTGTTTTGAGTCTGGATGTCAGACATTAACATAAAGGCTTGATGGAGATTACTGTGTAGTAAAAACCAAATACCTTCAAATGAGGTGTGTCAAAGCTGAAGCAGTGAATTTTTTCATGTTTGAATAGAAGAACAAGACCATGCCTCTAAACTGCAGCAGAGGTAGTATTTTAAGTGACTGCACTGTTGAGGCAACGAAAGCTGCATGAAGGGCTTGAGCTGTGCATTGCAGGGGATTCACTAGTCGTGTTGGAGCTGCTGGTTGTTCTGTGACATAACAGCGTGTGTCAAGATAATGGAAGTTTAAATGAGTGAACAATGGAGATAAGATGAGCAAGTATAGCCATGGACTGGAAGGAAAACAAACCTTATATTTTATGCTTGTGCTTTTGTAAAACATGTGAAGGTGTATCCCACTGCATCAAAACTAATTAGCTAAAACATTGGGGATGGGGGACTTGTCAGCATATGACTGCTCAAGCACAGTTAAGAAGAAAACCATTCTTTGCTCCAAGTGTTGTTCCCCTCTTCCTTCCAATCCCACTGATTTTTAAGTAGTAATAAATAGCAGTGATTATTTTGTCTAGCTGAAATCTGAGGGACAATAGTTCAATTATTTCTCTTGCCTTTTATTTGTGTCTGCTACTTAGTCAAATCTCTCTGTAAGTAGTAAAGCTGTCAGGGTGAAGTGGGCATCAGAAGGTGAGTGGCAAGTACGGATCTCTTGCTTATAGAAATGACAGTTCACATTTAGCTTGTGTAGATAGAAGCACCTCTTTGTCATCTGTAATTGCTTTTGCCTGGATGAGAAGTTCCCAACTTCCAGAGGGCAAAATTTTGCAGCAGAAGAGCCTTGGATGTGATTAATTTGCAACATCGTGTGTTGCCAGTATATAGAGCAAGAGGCCAAAAGATAAAATGATGGGAAGCCAACCTGTTCTCCCAGCTGAGTTAGTCATGACGTGCCGGGATTAGGGGAATCTTGATTGAGTTCAGTAATTAGGGTAACTTCACTTCCCTGAATGTCATTCTAGCATAACTGCTACATCTTTTCTTTTGAGAAAGCTTTAAAAAGAAATTTGCTTTGCCTGTGGTGATGGACCCACAAATTAGAGTTAAAAATAACAGCTATACAATTTAAAAACATGTAGGTTTTGTATGGTTTTTGGAACTGGATCTGTTTAACCTTCTGAAATATTTGCATTTCACAAGCTGTAGTAATACAGTTTCATAAACCAGTGCCCTTTTCAAATTACTTTAACAGCAGTGACTGCGTAAAATCACTTTTAATAATAGGGGAGAACCATGGGCAAGAAGCTTTCATTGAAAAAAACTACTCATTTTTATTAGCTTCTTGCCACCCTTCTTTTCTATATTAAAATGAATAATGTGAGATTATTTTTCCTGTGTATGTTTAGTCACCTTAGTGCATAGACATACACGCAATTTTGAGCACAAGACTGGACCAACTGGTGTCAGTGAAGTAAATAATTTTCATTCTCTTGTGTTCACTCTAAATTGGAAGAAGTTAAAAAAAAAAAGAAGAAATAGGTGACTTGTAAAGGGTGACAGGAAGAAGTATTGTGTGTAGTGACTATAACTGTCTTTGAAAGGGAAATAAGTTGTCTGATTAGATTTTCATCTGCGAATGCTGATGTATTAAAATTAAGGTCAGGACATTTTTCTACAAAAATTCTTGATGAAACTTCAGTCAGAAAAGATCAGTAGTATCTGAAGTGTTACTTTTGAGTCATAACTGGGGGAAGAGGCATTGTCCAGAAGGTCTAGTGACCAAGATGCTTGTATGGTGTGAAAAAATAGTTCCAGTTCTACTCGCTCAATTTATGAAGGTAGGGCTTTTTAAAATACCTATATCTTCCACATCTCATGAATTATTTGGCTCTGTGAAGTGGGAGTTTAAACTGGGGCTTTGCATACTGTAAGAAAACAATTAAAAAGTTCAAAATTCTTATTCTGTTACAGTTCACAGAAGTTTTTTTTTCAATGTCAGGATTTTGATTTATATGTCACTTACCTTAAATATCAGTCTGTCTTGGCCATCGCATAAATACAGTCTTCAAAGTGTTTTGTTTTGTTTTTTTTAAACTTAGACATAACATGCTGTGTAGTTATTTTTAGCCAGGTATGTTGCCAGTGTTTTTTTAAAATACATAACTGTTTTTAGTGTTTCCTTCAGGAAAAAGCAGGTAATTTTATTTCTGCTTCAATTTCAAGATGGGCTTTTTGAGTTGTGGCATATGGTCTTCTTAAGAAATAAAGTAGCAAGCTTAAGTTGACTATTAATTCCAATTAACTAATTAAAAAGTTGAATTTTTCTTACAGGAGATGATCAGATGGAGAGAAAAGGTCAAGTTTTAATCCTTTTAGTGGAACAAGCTCTCAGTTTCCAGGACTACAAAGCAGCTAGTATGCATTGCCAGGAGCTCATGGCCACAGGTGAAGTGATTAAATGGGGGTTGCGTGGCGTGGTGATGGTGGAAATCTTGAGTTCTGACTCTCAGCTTACTATGAAGTATGGTACTTCAGATTGGTCCATTTCATTCAAAGATCAGTTACATTTTGTTTGTGGAAGTCAACAGACATCTCCATGGAATCGAGATGTATACAGCAAGTACTGTATGTAATAAGATAATTACAGAACTATTAGACACATAACCTTACAGAGCTTTTCTGTACGTCTCTGGGAACCACAATTTTTCATTCGTCCTATACTGTACCCGTCTCAAACAGGTGAAAATATGTGACTGCAGCTAGTAGGAATGTGCAGGTCTTCTAGATGTCTACCTTTCTATCAAAACTCTTAAAATAATTGTGCTATTTATGTAATTTGTATATGTGAGGGTGTGAGTGGAGGTAAATGACATGTGTCAAGATACAAGGACAATAGGATTTGTTTCTTTTGCTTTTTTTTTTTCTGCCTTAAGTTTGAGGGGGAAAAAATCTGAGATGAATTGAGGTTCTAATATATCAAGTGATATATTTTACTTTTTTTTTTACAGCCACTCCACTAAGGTGTTCAATATCATGCTCTGAAGTAAATTATGATTTTCTTATTGCCATATGTAAAAATATAGTGTGTAGGCTTACAGATGTCTATTGTACTGATATCTACAATATGATAAATAATGAATCTTTTATGTATTTGATCAGTCTAAAGTTGAGTTATATCTCTCTTTTGTGGAGCCTTTATGGTTCCTTTCTTGGGAGATGTTAAGTGTTGGCAAAAATGCCACATGCCCTCCTTTTTCTCATCCAGTAAGAATTATGCAGCATTCCCCTGTCACTTGTGAAGCTTACCAACCTCAGAAGTACATTTTGTGTTCCCTTGTAGGTTATTCTAAAAGCTGGGAAGTATGCAGTCAGCTTGGTCAATCAGAAGGCTACCATGATTTGAGTATGCGTCAGGAACTCATGGCTTTTGCTCTGACACACTGTCCCCCAAGTGCCATAGAAGCATTGCTGGGAGTGAGCAGTTCGTTGCAAACCCAGGTATGTGTTTCTGAAACTTCTTTCGTGCAAGTTCAATGCTTACCAAAGTAAAGGAGACTTGTGCTCATTTTTAAGTTTGTTCCCTTAAGTTCCATCCCCCCAGTGAGTTTATATTTGTTCTGCTCTGTTTTTCTGCTTTCACTGTTATATTTCAACAAAGGAGATCTCTTTATAAGCATTTTTATATGATGAGTTGGCTTCTCGGTAGAAATGCAATTATATTCTCTTATCACTAGTACTTCTAATTTCTTTATTTACTGCCTGATTTAAACATTTTATTTGCAAATGCAGTTAAATAATTTTTTCAGTGTTTTCCAGGTATTTACATCTTGTAATGCAACTTCATTAAATGCCCACATAAATGTCTATTAAATATTTATTCTTACATTTTTATGTTCTCTACCCAGTATACAATGAAATTCTTTTCTCACTGATTCCAACCATGTAACAGTTTGAACAACTATAGTAGACTTTGTGTCTGAGCCATGTTTATTAACTCTGCAATGACTGACTTCTTTATAGAATCATGTCTTGGGTGTTCAGGTGATCATACTATATATGTGAGAACACATAATTGTGGCATTTAAATACAAGTTATGGCAAGACGACACAGCAAACCTTTTGAAAAGTTTTATTTGAAACAGTAGTGCAGTAATTTAGGTTGTCAAAATGTTAAATTTCTGTTCAGTGTAATTGTGGCTTGGCCTACGTACTATTACTTAAGAGTTCATAATTGTCTTAGTTGTCTAAGAGTTCACAATGTTCATAGATTTATCTTTGTGTAATAAAAACATCTTCAAGGGCTTCATTCTGTGTCTGAAGAATGGGGAAGAAGGGAGCAATAGCTACAGTATGTATGCAGCCTAATTAAGGCAGCTGCAAGCGTGTAGCCGTTTTTTTACAAAATTGCTTGTATAGCAATGTGTATGAAAAATACAGGCAGCATATAAAGGCAGTCTGTGCTGCTTCAGTAACAGGATAACTTCAGAATAAGATGCTACAAAGGACTTAATACAAGTCTAGTTCCTGCAAGCTATTTACTATTTTTTCATCATGAAAGCACTCAAATTTGAGAGAGGTAGGTACAATTATGAGCTTAAACACGAGTGGAATCTTTGCAGAATTGATACCTGTACAATACAGAAATAAAAAGTTGTTTCCCCCCTTATGTGCCTATACCTAGAATTATAATTTGAAGTCAGACAAACTTTTGGCACCGTACAAACCAAAATTTATTAGACTTTTTTGTCAATTCACTCACTGCTTCTATATTGCTGTCTCATTCTTTCTGAAGGTTTCGTGTCCTGTTATTTGTAATGCAGTGCAGACACTGGTTATTACTCTCTTGCATCGTACTTCTCTAAGGGAAGAGATTCTCTGTCTTCTCCATTCACAAAACTTAAGGTTAATTTGTTGCTCAGGTTTCTTTGTTTAGTGCAATATCATTTGTAGCAGTGATGATTAATTTGGTATTTGCCCCAGGAAGCCAAACGCAAGTCATGATTTCCATCAAAGCACATTTAATCAGTTTCTTCTGCAATTACTTTCTCCATAAACTAAGCATAAGCTTTTCAGCTTTGCTCATTAATGGTCCTACATATTCTGTTCAAGTGCTGTGTATTTGTATGTAGACAAATAGATATATGCAGAAAATCTTTGAGAAGGTCATGCTGACCAGATGATGTTAACCAGCTATAAGTGTCTTTTGCAGACCTTCATCAGTTCTATGGCCTGCAGAAATTCTGCTCACAAAATGGTTGTGTAACACTTGCCTCTGTAGAGTTGCCCAACACCTCAAAGGCACAGTCCAGATAATGGATGTTTTTCATGGAAGTTCTTTAGCTTACATAGTGCAGCAGGGTGTATATAATTAAAAAAAAATAAAAATAGTCTTACATTGTGTGAAAAATATTGCACAAAAATCACAGAGGAGGAAAGGTCATTTTGTCTAGGGACTACAACAGTGAGAGAATGTCAAAGATACGTGCGGTCTTCTCACTGTCTTCCCCTGCAGCCTTGTTTTTCTATCGTGGAAGCTTTTACATCAGAATTTCTTGGGTTTCTTATGACATCAGTCATAATTCTTACATTTTATTATTTTACTGGTAAAAGATTGTATTTATTTTGTGTTTATAGATTCTTTATCAGGCTGTGAATTACCAGTTGCTTCCTTCAGAAGGAGGTGAGAATATAAATAACTCGGGACCTTCTTCACTGATCAGTAAGGATACAGAGGTAAGCTTGAAAGAGAGCTTTTAAAGTAATAATGACTTTGTTCTGCATTATGCTGAAGAGCTGAATTTGAGTTTTTAGCAATATTTACCTGTTTACCAGAAAAAATGTATAGCACTAAAGACATCTCGAATTACTGTTCTTAGATTGTTTTAAGTTCAAGGTCTTGCTTACGTATTTATACTTAGTCTGTTCTGATTTTTCATTGCTTCTTGCTCCATGGTCTTAGTACCACAGAAAAAGAAATGAACCCAAAGGCAGGAAAAGAAGAAAGTGAACAAAATTTAGCACAATAAATAATATACATTAATGCTGTTTTCATTTTTGGATCTGTCCCAGCTGCAAAGCAAAACATTTAAAAATAAACCTGACCTACATATTTAATTAAAAAATGTCTTTAATTAAACTTATTTTTCTCCTTTGTTCTGTGTATCATGAAGTTTATTGCTTCTTTGCCATTTTATAACTTTCATGTATTGCATGTGAAATTATTTTTATGTGTAAGATCAGAAGGAACATTGAGTGTTTTGTGGCAAATAGAGGTAAGGCAGCAAGAAAAAAGTCTACTATTCCTTCTACTTCTCATGTTTATTATTTTAACAAATTTAAGTTTGTACATGTACAATTGCAAGTACATTTCTCTCTATAAAGAAGATGTAATTATTTGTTTATGGAAGAAAGGAATGTCTTTTTCATCCTCTTCAAAGTGGAAAATTCTAAGTTTAATTTATTTTCTCTGTTTTCTGTTTGTTTAAGTTTTTCTGTAGATGATAAACATATCTCAGGGGAGCAGGGGGACGCACAACTTTAAAGAAATACAGGAAAGAATACAGAGGGGGAAAAAAAAAAGGTGGTTCATGTTGCATAGTGTGGCTTTTTGAGTATCAGAGTTGCAGCCTACTTAATGTCACTCTACCCTTGGTGAAATTTTACCAATGACAGCTGTAGATGGAACATGCTAGTCCTTGGCTTTGATATATTTGTAACACTATGTGGCATAAAAAAACACACCTCTCCTTTGTTACTGGAATGGGAACAGATAACTTCTACGTATGTGTCTGTATTTTGTATATGTATGGGTTTTTATATATGCATAGGTATACATGCATATGTTGTATACATATATGCATAGGTAAACATACATATACATATTTGCATATGTATAAAATAAATGGACAGGAAAATAAAATAACACTGAAACAGTCTTCAGAGGATGAATGCTAAACGCTTTATGTATCCGCTAGAGTCATGGATATGAAGAACAGGTCTGTTTCACTGGCAAGAATCCTTTATACTTTCTGGAAATTGGTAAATGAATCTCTCTGAGAGGAAGATTATTAAGTAGATGTTAATGAAATTGTGGAACCTTCTGATGTGGGTGTGGATGCATATGTTTACAATATTTTAATGTATATAACAAATTTGTGATGCATCACCTTTCATATGCTGTAGTACTATTGACTGTATGTTGTGACAGAGCAATTATACATGCATATAAATGATTCAGAAACTTATTCAAGGGTTTATCAGAGTTGAGTAAACTCACTAATTAACTTAATTATCAATTCAGTTTGGATATCTGAGGCAATTTTCATTATGCTGGGGAATTTGCATTCAGAAAATTATCCACTCTTATTTTCTCCACTATATCTTTCTCCCCCCTCCCCCCCCCCTTGTTGTGGTTGGTGATTTAGAATTGGAAGTAGGCAGTTGACCTGGCAAGTTTGTATGTTGCTGCATTGAGGTTTTTTTTCTTTCTGTTTTAATACAGCTTCTTGGCATGTCATATTTCAGACTGTTACACTACGAAATGAGTTCTGTATATTTGCTAATTCTGTCTTTTTGTTCTCTCCCAGTTGGCTTAATAGGGATTTATAGCTTCTTTCATTTCTTGCAATGACACAGGAGGAAACATAGCCAAGAATTTAGTCACTGTATAACCCTTCCTTTGTTACAGACATCTGAAATGTTAGAAAAGCAATATATTCAATAACTCAGTTTCTCTGACTTAACTGAATCCCATAACTGCAATCCCTGTAGTTCCACTTAGGCTAATTCCTCATGCTTCACCTTCATTGTCTTGCACAGAATTTCAGTTTCCTCAAAGAAAAAAGCAACTGTAAGATGATTTCTTTTGCCCTTTCTTTTCACTCCTTTCTTTTTCACTTATGTCCTGATTAACTTCTAACATCCTTTTCTCAAGGAGTTGACAAATGTTCTTCTTTCTCACTTATTGATACCTTTTCAAATTGGTACTCTAAATGTAATTATCTTGACTTGACTAAGCTTCTTCTAGCATATGTGTATTTGGGCATCCCTTTCTCTGTTGCATTAAAAATACCTATCTGTAAGTATATCAGTTTTCCCTATCAAAGCTTTAGTGACCTTTTTCTACCTCTTCTTACCTTCATCTAGTACTGAATCATTAGTTGCTGCTACCATTTTTTTTCATTATACCAACCTACATCACCAGCTCATCATACTTGTCAATCATTCTTCTCTTGATGAACTCCTCTCTAGAAACGTCTAAACTAATTTTGGTTTTGTTGGGTTTTTTTCCTCTGAAACTTTTTTCTCCATGAAACTTGCAGAAATCTTGATAGCAACTGGCTATGTATCTCCACAGATTGCATAGAAATGTGTCATTTAACATTGCTGTCATATTGACTTCAGTATAACTTTTCTCCAAATCTTCGGTGGTCCTATTCCGAAGGAAATTCCTGATTGCTATGATAAAGATGCACGTAATTATTTTGTAGGAGCTAATGCATTTGCACAAGAACGTACTTCATTACCTTGGTGCCAGCTTGTCACTGTTGATTGAACTCATGAGATCCACTGGAAAAATTATCCTTTGGAAGCTGCAATGATTCCAACATAGCAGATTATTTTTAAGCAAAATGTTAAGTTTCCCTAATCCTCACCCTTTTTTCTCTTTGCTGTATGCTACAAATGCCTCAACAACTAGTCTTGTGCTTCTCAAACAAAATATCTGTGAAAAAAGATTAATTTTAATTTTCATTGATTAATGAAAAGCATTTCAGAATATTATTGATAACATTATTAGATTAAAATATAATGCTTAGTCATGAGATGCTGTGTTGTATATAAACAGTTGAAGCAATAACCATCAATTGTTTTGTAAATGAGCTCTGACTTTATTAAATCTGCATAATACTTAAAATGTACATTACATCTGTTATAAATAAAATCATTGTCTTTTATATATCTGAATGTGAAAACTTAATTACTATAAAGTGGCACATCAACACAAGAGAAATTTACACTTTCAGGTTTCCTTGAAAATGAACTCTTTGATAGGAGAGCAGACAAAATTTCTAGAGGAGAGTATTTTCAAATTATAGGAATGACCTTCTTAAACGTTGCTTTAAGAAAAGAAAATTTCCCATTAACAGAGCATTAGCATCTTCTTTGCTTTTGCATTTTTCCCAAGCACTAGATCTGGGAAAAGACAGGATCTTTTAAAACATTTGTGTACATTAAATTGGTATGTCATGCATTTTTACCACTGCCAGCTAGAAATGATTAGGGAATGTTGTATTCATGTGGTGTGCACTGGGAACTCTTCCACTTGGAGTCTTTGGAACCTCAGAGCAAAAATAAGGCTCCAGCTGCTGTTTCAAATAGTTGTGATGTTGGTTTTTTGGTTTTTTTAATTTTATGTTTTTATTTTGAGATTAACTGGAGCTGTGTTTTGTGGTTTACTAAATGTACTGGGTTTAATTGTGTAATAACTAAATCAGAATTCTTCTCATAGGAAGAGGTAGCTGTAATTTCTGAGGGAATCGTGTTCATTTACAGTGTTGCTGAACTCTTGTGCAGAGAAAGAGAAAAATCTCAACGTGGAACTCTATATGTGCACTATTTAAACTCCTGTTATAGTCACTGGAGATGCAGTCAATGGTGCATAGAGAATAATGCAGTTAATCAGCCACTAGGTTCTTGATTCAGTTTACTTAATCACAGATATCAACAATTTGAGATGGCCTAAGTTATCCTCCTGTCCTCTAGCTACTGACCGAAAAAGCCTAGCTCCTCTGTCAGATCTACAAGTGTTAAGCAGATATCTTAATTACTGCCATATATCGCAGACAATCATCAAAACCTATGTTTAAGCAGCTGAATCAAATGCATTGTGTATGCTTA
Organism: Haliaeetus leucocephalus; assembly: GCF_000737465.1. Lineage (NCBI taxonomy): Eukaryota > Metazoa > Chordata > Aves > Accipitriformes > Accipitridae > Haliaeetus > Haliaeetus leucocephalus. The sequence continues at coordinate 2,911,881 of NW_010972653.1, forward strand.
AGGCTGGGTTACTTTTTCAGTTCAGTGACATTATAAACCTAGTAAGAGCTTAGACATCCAGTGACACCTGAATTTTAATGTTGTCATCTTGAGCTGAATCTTTTCTGTAGTCTCTCATCGAGGGTCTGGTTTATCTTTGCAAGACTGGAGTTTTTAGTTAGACTGGTTCGTTAGCTGTAACATATGTTACAAAAAGGAAAAAAACAAAACAAAACTCTCCAAGGCACAAAGCATAAATGTAGAATAAACATGAATACTTACGTAAAAGAGACTATTTTAAATTCCTGTTTTCCAATGGAAGTACCAAAACAGGAAAAAGAAAAAGGAAAGCTAATACTTAATGTTCTGTCTTATGAACAGAATCTGTTCCACCTCACGTCATTTCCTTTATAATCTTAATGCATAAGGTGTATACAGCGTATGGTTTTTGCATGTTTTAATCCTTGCACTTTGGCTAAATGTCATTTAAGACAAAAAAAAAAAAATCCAAGCTGCAGGTGTTCTAATTTCTTACTCTCTATTCTGTGGCTTATTTAAAAAATAATTGGCTTTGTTATTTGTCTTTGCATTAGACTGTTTGGAATTATATATATATGTGTGTGTGTGCGTGTATATATGAGCATAGGTGTGTATAGATATAAATATTTTAGCTGTTATTTTAGAGTATCTGCATAATTCAGAATTTGTTGGCTGACTTTTTTTTACACCAATTTAGATTCATACACATTTTTAGCCTGCTAATTTAGGATTAATAAGTTGTAGTTGTTATTGTTGCTATTATTATTTTGTTTTTAATCAGAAGTGCTTACTTTTAGGAAGGATATCAGGAAGAAATAATATAAGCAGATAATTTCCCCCAACACCCCTCAAAACACCCAAACTGTAACTTCTTCCTGAAGATACAATTAAAGAATACAATTGAAGTTGTCTTCTTAAGATGGCATCTCCAACAATCTTTAAGAAATCACTTATTTTATGAGAGATTCATTCAGGATAGCAAAAAGTTATAGCCTGAAAGTGTTCCAGGTACACCGAGGAATGGCTTTTCAGAAAACAGATTTCTTATTTGTGCAAAAAAGACTGTAATTACTCATAAGAGTTGAAATTCTTTTTAGAAAAAAAATCAATAGAGTTTATCTGATAGTAGTAGAGCTATAGAAAGATACACACCAGCATACAAGTCAGCCCATCAGTTTTCACACTACTGAAGGAGATTTATTTAAAAAAAAAAAAAAAAAAAGTGTTTTGCTCAAATGCAGTTGAGAACTTGGGAGGGGGATTTTTTTTTCTTGGTTCTGTTTTGGTTTGGTTTGGGTTTTCCCCATGAAGAATCAGTTAGGTGTCCTGCGGCATCTAGTTGAAAATGGAGGCAGAGAGAGAAATTAGTATTCAGTATATAACATTTAAAAAAAATTACAAAAAGCTTTCATATTAACTACTGAGAGCAGTTTATTTAAATAACACAGAAACAAGAAATTCTCTCTCAAGCCACCAGACCTAGGAGTTTCTGTTGTTTTTAACTTTTCAGAGGAGTAAAAATTATGGCATGTTGTACTTGGCATGCTCTTTCCTCATTTCATTAAGTAAGAGCTGAAATTTCCAGTTTAGCCAATCAGTTCATTAGTGGTGCATCTGTGAAATGCAGAATATAATTTCAGAGAAGATTGAAAGAAACGCCGAAGCCTTAATGCAAGGAACTTCTCTGCTACTTCAGTGGTCAGCTTGAGGCCGCGGTTTACTGCATACTGCAGTAACAGGTACTAAAAAATAAGTTTGTCTACAGTGAAATTCTGCCTTATTGAAGCTAACATGTTTTGTCACTGAGGTTATGGTGGGATGTAATTCATTTGAGCATAATTTGGCATCCGTTTGCTCTGATGTCTGAAATTTTGTCATGAGTTAGTAAGTGGTAAACTCATACCTCACATTCAGTTATACAGGTAGAATTTTTCTATTTCAATACCCTTCCGTGTATGGGGAAATGAGTAATAGAGTTGTTAGGGAGAAACACTGGTTATAAAGCTGTTGAAGTTTGCTGTATGGAGGAAAATACATTTTCTGTTGCTGAAGACAGTGTGTTTACATTAGCTTGCTAATTATGTATTTATGTCTATGTGATGGGTTGACCCTGGCTGAACGCCAGGTGCCCACCAAAGCCGTTCTATCACTCCCGCATCCTCAGCTGGACAGGGGAGAGAAAAATATAACAAAAAGCTTGCGGGTCGAGATAAGGACAGGAGAGATCATTCACTAATTACCATCACGGGCAAAACAGACTCAGCTTAGGGAAAATTAGCTCACTTTTTATTACAAATCAGCCAGAGTAAGGTAAATGAGAAATAAAACCAAATCTCAGAACACCTTCCCTCCACCCCTCCCTTCTT
>NW_010972653.1:2914401-2963592 GCF_000737465.1 Haliaeetus leucocephalus
CACGAACTTCTCCAACATGGGCCATTCCCACGGGCTGCAGTTCTTCACGAACTGCTCCAGCATGGGTCCTTTCCACAGTGTGCAGTCCTTCAGGCACAGACTGCTCCAGCGTGGGTCCCCCACGGGGTCACAAGTCCTGCCAGAAAACCTGCTCCGTGGGCTCCTCTCTCCACAGATCCGCAGGTCCTGCCAGGAACCTGCTCCAGCACAGGGTTCCCACGGGGTCACAGCCTCCTTCAGGAACCCACCTGCTCCGGCGTGGGGTCCTCCACGGGCTGCAGGTGGAGATCTGCTCCCCCGTGGACCTCCCTGGACTGCAGGGGGACAGCCTGCCTCACCAGGGTCTTCACCACGGGCTGCAGGGGAATCTTCGCTCCGGCGCCTGGAGCATCTCCTCCCCCTCTTTCTGCACTGACCTTGGTGTCCGCAGGCTTGTTTCTCTTACATATTCTCACTCCTCTCTCCGGTGGCTGTTTTTCCACGTCCCAACTTTTTTTTTCCTTCTTAAAAATGTTATCCCAGAGGCGTTACCACTATCACTGATTGGCTCGGCCTTGGCCGGCGGCGGGTCCGTCTTAGAGCCGGCTGGTATGGGCTCGCTCTCTCTCGAACACAGGGGAAGCTTCCAGCAGCTTTTTACAGGAGTCACCCCTGTAACCCCCCCCGCTACCAAAACCTTGCCACATAAAACCAATACAGTCTAATGTGTAAGCTTTGTAAAGCATGCAATTAACACAAACCTTTCGGGACTGGAATAGAATAGATCAACCAACATGGATGTTCTGGGTATTATTTAAATGCTTTACATGAGGAAGAGCAGGTACAGAAAGCTCCATTTGTGGAACATGTCTTACATGTGAGTTTACTGAGTGAAGATGTTTTGTAGGACAACGTGTAGATGTGTACGTACATGTATTGCAGAAGCAGTTTGGGATCGAGGATAGGCTGAGGTCTTGATTCTTTTTTGCAGTCTTTTAGGTTTGCTATGTTCGGTACCTTGTAAGTGCCAACTGCAGAATTTCAGATCTTGATGGTACTTTTTCACTTGGTCTAGAAATGAATGTTTACATCTTTTCACCATTTCCCCTACTGAATTCAACTTAATTAATGCTACCTCCGTATAACTACAAGATTATCTCTACTATTGGTTTTCTTGAATGCTTGAAGATTAATTCTAGCATGCTCAATCTCCTCATTTGTAGAGAGATCATTATTTTTAACTGAAGCATTCAACAATTATGTAAAATGTTACCGTTATAAACTTTGGAATTAAAATCAGCTGGTGTTTGTGGAAACGAGATTATAACTGAATAAGGGGCAAAACGTTCTGCTGATCATGCTACTCACTTCAGATTGAAACTCCTAAATCCCTTTTAACTTGTCTTTTGTTTGTTTTTATGACAGCTTCTGCTTAAATTAATCATAATTAAAATATTTTATTAACATAGTGTGCCTGAACTCTAATGCATTTGGCTTTAGGTCATTAGCCTAATTAAAGCGTGAGTCTAACACTTGCCATTGTGTGTTGGATATGCTCACAGGATGAAACCAACATCTCCTCTAGCCAGTCTGCTGATTTGTTGTACTGGACGACATCAAAAACCATGAAGGTGTTGTCTAACACAACTATGACTACAAAAGCCATGCTGCATGCTGTCAGTGATGGACAGTGGTGGAAGAGATCATTAACTTACCTTCGACCGTTACATGTAAGGGATTGCTGATGTGTCTCCAGATGTTTACACATTCACTGATACATTAGTATAAAAGCTAGGCTCCTTTGTTAGGTATCTGATAACTGAAGATCTCAAATCAGTAAATGAACTAGAGACATCACGGGATTGTTTGCAAGCAAATCCCAATGAAAGAAGGGGTCTAAAGCTGTTTCCTTGTCTTGTTTTCTAATCTATTTTCTCATGCTTTCTTAGCATAGTTGAAATTTGGCAGAACTTCAGAACTTTGAGGAAGAAAGCATAGTGAAGCCCACTCTTTAAATACTGTTATTTTATATGCAAAGCTGTTCCTTTTCAGTTTCTCTTTTCTACCTTCTCCATTTCAGTGGATTTGCCATAATGTTTATGATACTAGTTTTTCTGAGACTACTGTTGAGCATGATACTCTTTCCTTTTTTTGAGAATACTGGACCTCATTCAGCATTGGTTTCTGTCTGATGACTCCTATCTTGCTCCCCACTGAATTCAATTATATTTTCATTTACAGTTGTTTCCCTTCTGAGCAGCAGTTACAGACTTTTTAATGGGATTTTTTACAACTAGGTTCAACTATACTTATTTTTCGCAGGGCCAAGCATTTGGAGATGTATTAAAAAGTGGGCCTGGAGAAAATGCCACTGTGGAAAAACAAGGCTGTCATCCATTTTATGAGTCTCTAATAGCTGATTCATATGTTGCAGAAGTAAGTTTCTGTTACAGAAATCTGAAGTGTTAGTTTTTTGTTGAGATCTTATAACTAAGTAAAAATACAGATTTTTGGATTATTTGTGTGACCTGAAATTTTGTGCAATAGTAGGAAAAAGTCCAGAATTAAACAGAAGGGAAAGCAAATGCAGGAACCGAGGTAGATAATTGCATCTGATGCCAGTGAGCTAAATATAACTGCAGGGTGTAGTGCGCATGTGTCAGTTACCTTATTTCACTTCTAGTCTGAAAACAGTTACTGCACATACCAGAACAATTCTTTGGAAAGCTTTGCAGAAGTATTGCTGAGAACAGAGAAACTGACAGAAACAAAAAGTGAAGGAAAAGACCTACTTCCAACTACAGAAGGTATGGGTACATGTGTATTCTCTCCTGTATTTACTTTATATATTAAATATATGAAAATCTGTGGATGGGTTTAAATATGGAGAATTGCACACAATGATGTGAAGTATTGTCTGGGTATTTTGTATGAATTGTGATCCAGTTCAACATCTTACGTTGGTGAGTAGTCTTGACAGAAGTAGCTGGAGAGTTTTCAGGAGACATGGTATTCTTAAAAGGAGTTGCTCAGTAAAGACTAGAAATCTAAAAGCTGGCCTTAAATAAGCAGAAACTGATATCTAGGAGCTGACAAAGATATGAACGTTGTGGGGTGAAAAATTGTTGAAGGTTTCCTGAATACTGCCATTTACAGATATTTAAATGGAAATTTGCACCCAGTGTTAATGCTACTTGTATGTACGACTGTGTATTCACTTGTTGAGATTCTGTGCCTTTGTGCAGACAGCTTTCAGTGTTGCAGCGTCATTGCAATATTTTATTTACTAATTAATGTTTAACTGCAGCTTCTGGAATCGTTAGAACTTTTTGTCATTTTCTGAAATTTCTACATTTTATAGTTTATACTTAATAATTTGTTAATGGAAAGCTTCACTTTAAAAAAAAACAAACACCAACAAACCACACAAAATCACCTATGATTGTCTTTCCTTTTGGCTGTCTCCTGCTGCTTTAAGAAATGAACTGTTTAAATATTTACATGCTGTTAGTGTCTTCTGAAGGAAGATATCTGTATTGTATTTGACTCTACAGTAAGTTCTGCCATGAAAAATGAGTGTATTAAATCACTTGTAATATGAGAAGTTTCAAGTGAGACTTTCTTCATAAGCCACATAGTTTTATCTCAACTGTGTAGTGAAAACCAGCATATTTGTCCTACAAGTATACAATTCAGTAGTTTTGAGCTATGTTTTAGTTTTTTAGTCTCTATCTTCCTCCTCTTAACTGTGCATACTACTGTTTTTACCATTTTAATATTTCTGTTCTCTTCCACCACTCTTATTCTGTAGTCAGTCTGAACTTCACTTAGGAATCCTTCCAGGTGTGCTATGGAACAGAGTTCTATGTTTTCCTCTGGAAAACTGAGTTATAATTATTCTGTACTCAGCAGTCCTGCTGTATGACACCTTTGGTAGTCAATAGGCAGCATTCTTACACATAAGTGTGTCCAGTCATTTCGATGGCGTGGGGTATTTTTTGCTTCTTTTCCTGATTTTCTCCCCCATCCCACTGAGGGGGGAGGAGTGAGTGAGCGGCTGCGTGGTGTTTAGTTGCTGGCTGGGGGTAAACCACAAGAAAGCGTAATGTAGCTTTCTGTAAATGAATGGATTGGTAATTTACTACTTGTAATGCATTTAGCCCTGGATTTACAGTATTGGATCCCACTTCTTCCCCCTTCTTAATGCTTTGCTTTATCAATTCCCATGAAAGTCCTTATGATGAGTTAACACTTTCAGGATTGTGGAGCTTGAAAATGTGCATATTAATAGCATACTGCCAAGATTTAAAATAAAAAAATCATGCAGATATGAACCCCACTTATTATTCTGTGTTTTTCCCATATTTTCAGGCATACTCTGAGGTTTTGGGAGGATTCTGCCCTGTGAAACTTGGATGTTTAATATGAGTTATTAGCTACTGTACTAGTAACTAACAAACACAGCAGATTTCACTTGATTTTGCTGACAAGTTTGAATCCCATTTGTTTCCTCCTAGCTGTCTTCTAGGACAGCTACAGCAGCAGGTTTCAGCTCCTTTAGAAGAATCGACGAACCTGAAAGGAGATGCACTTTAGCGAAGAAACCCTAGTTGTACTTAGCACATTGTCTGAGGAGAAGTTGAAGTATGCATCAAACTCTGTTCTTGTTACTATAGCAGTGTCATGCTCCAGGAGTGAGGGAATGAACACTTCTCCCAGAGGCAGCGTGCATGATAAAACTCAAGATAATAAGTTTGCTGCTTCTTTTGTGGATTTGTTAGGTTCACAAGCCTTGGACTTTGACTTTTTTTGTCCTTTCTGTCTGGATGTATGTGGTAGACTGAGCATTTTCGAGTGGAGCGGTAACACGCATCACTTCGGGTCCAGTAAAACACTTTTTCCTCAGTTGTGCCATTATAGTGCATCCAGACTTAGCATGACTAAGGCAGTGTTGTGCATCTCTTTTTAATTGTAGTCGTCTTTCTCTGTAGCCCTTAGGGATTTGATGGGGAGGTTGCAGATGAGATCTGAATGGGAAGTTACTACAATTGATGGCTGCATTTCATTGTAACCAGATTAGATACTAAACTCAAAAGTAAAACCAAAGTCAGTCACACCTGTTAATGCTCAGGAGTTGTAGAACAAAGACTAGCTTAATGTTTTCCATTATTTTGTAATTGCTTGCAGATACGGCTGGTTAACTGCAATTTATACTTCTAAGTTTAGTGAGATTTTATCACATGCTAAATGAACAACTGAAGACTTGAAGCAGGTTTTGCATTTTTTTCAGAGAAAAAAACATAGAAAAGAGATGAAACTTCTTAGGTATTGATAAATTCCGGTTTTCACAAATAAACCATTTTCTTTCCTGCTTTGCTTTCCAAACAGGCTTGTGGTATAAAGTAAAGACCTGCACAGGAAATAAAAATTATTATTCATAAAATCAAATTTTTTGTTTGTTTTTTTTCCTAAGGAATTATTGCTTGTGGGACAGCAGCATTGGCTCTTCGCTTGTCACTGCCTGTCTTCCCTGGTTTGCCAACCCTGTAACATTTAATTCCTTTGGCAAATTTCAAATTTGGCAGTGGTCTGAAATGATAATAAGTTCCTGTAAATTTTGTGAAGATGTATGAGAAGACAGAAAAACATCCTGCTAGTGTCTGTAGCTTGCAATTAGAACTCAGCCCTGTTAGATGTCAGAGAATTCCCATAGGGCTTCTCTGGGAGACAGAAAACTGTATGGAAATTAGTCTTTGTGTATACATGTGTTTGTGTATATGTAAAGTAGGTGCATAGGTGCTGTTGGACAGGCTTGTATTTGCAGTAACTATATTGCCGTGTAGATAGCCTCTGTGGTGACTTGTCACATAGAAATTTTATTTTTGTATCTGGCTGAGGGCCAGCATGTAAATCCACTTCAGGCTGATAGCAAATTAATGATAATCTGAAAATTGTAATTGGTCATTTAAGCCTTTTAGAAATCATTCTTTGGAACAGAGAATTCACTGGGGTCCTGTGTGTGTAAAGTAATAAGGTTTCTTGCCAGCATGCCCTCAAGAGTAGTTTGTGTAATGTGGGAATATAGGTACTTGAGACTTCCTTAAAATAAAGAGCTAAGGTGCTGGAAGATGGCTTCTGCTGATTGGAATAATAATAACAATAACAATAACAACTATTAAAAAAGGAAACTATAATGTTATTGTCCTGGTATACTTACAGTTCCTTATGCAATATCTGGTCCAGGTTTCATAAGATTTTTGAAGTTGTCCCTGGAACCAATAACTTATTTTCTCTACCCCCAAACCTGAATATTAAGTGTATCACGAGAATAATTATTCTGTAATTGTGTGTTGGAACTTTCATAGCAACCGCAGTGATGCTTGACTTCAGTACAGAAGGAGATAACTGCATGATGGAGAGATCCTGTTACTAATTAACAAATCCTGGGTGCTCGCATTGTGTCTGTGTATTGGTTCTCCTATTTGCGTAATGTAAAATATAGTGGGTTTTTTAAACAAAAAAACGGGTTTGGTATCTATAATGTAGAAAAAGCAGGTAATCTTTGTGTCAGTTTTACTAGAAGTATATCTTTTTATAATCAGAATAATTATTCTTCCGTGCATTAATTTTGATTGTCGTCGTTGTGCTGATATTTCTGTTTGCTATATGTGGCAGGACCTGGTTTTGTTGTTTCACTGATCTTATTCAAAAATCATATAACACTTGCAGCTCTTTTTTTTTTTTTTTTTTTTTTTTTTAAGTTTTTAATTAAGACAGAAGTTTTTAATATGTGTTATGTTCAGTGAGAAGTGAATTAGAGCTCAGGCTTGAAGAGAAGAGATTTTGTACAGTTCCTCTGGTTGGTATCTTTGAACACTTACAACATTACATTACTGCCTTGATTTTAGAAGCAAAAGATTTACTTCTTGTAAATCAGTACAGGTGATATTTTAGTGGGTCTGTTTATCATCTGTTACTGCATAGTCTCATTCTTGTTAGGTTAATGCATCAAACGCTTTGCCTGGAAGTCAAGGTAAAGCTGTGCTGCAGTTTAATTACATATTATCTGTTTCTGGATTGCACTGATAAGTGTTTAATTAAGTGTGTATAGAGTGCTTCAAGCTAGTGTCTAATAAAATACGGTTACACTGAAAACATTTCATTTGCTAACTGTCAAGGCTAGGTGGGTCAGTAATCAAAGCTTTATTTCTGCTCCCTGTATGTTGCAGTTCTGCTACAACTGGCAAGTGATGCATTACCAAATGATATGGCCTTGTCTCTTGCCTACCTACTTGCACTGCCACAGGTATGTTGATAGTGATTTTGTTTGTATGTTTTTGCCAGGAAAGGCTATTTATAGCATTTCAAAATTCCATAAGAAAATGTAATTTCCTTAGGATTTTAAAAGCTATGTCTTTGAATTCATTTAAATACACATTTTTATAGATTGGTCTGGTGCATTTAAAGGAAACTCTGAACAATGCCAGTGGACTGGCTTATGAGCATGGCACTGGCAAAAAGACGTATTTTCTTACTGAAAATAGCAGTTGGGCCACCTGACTGAAAGTTCTAATGCAGGTCAGAAATATGTAAGCAGCAAAACTGTAGTTGGAAAATCATTTTGGTTAGGTGTTTGTGCAAGGTGGGGGTGGAACATCATAATGTAGAATTACCTTTGTGTATGTGTGTGATTTACTTCTGTGCCAGAAAAACAGTCAGAGCTATTTCTAAATCACAGCAAGTAGCTTTTTAGAAAGTTTGTGCACTTAATGTTGTATGCTTGCTAATTCTTTCATCTAAATTAATGCTCTCGTTCTCCTAGGTGGTAGATGCCAATAAATGCTTTGAAAAGCAATTACGTTCTGCGTTATCTCTCCAGCTGGCAAGTTATTACTATAGCCTGCAGATCTATGCTCGTTTGGCACCATGTTTCAAGGACAAATGCCACCCACTCTACAGGGTTAGTACTCTCTTTTTTTTAAAACCATATTCATTAATGTACAGCATTAAAGCTATTCTAAAAAGCCAGTACATGAGTTAAGCCTGTTAAGGAGCTGATCTGACTTATACTGTGAGCAGCCTGTTAAGTTATGCATAATTATTCTTCTACAGTGCTGTAAACAGACAAATACTTCACAATTTGTGGAAGAGTTTTTGAAGCACAATATCAAGTGTCTCATATAGGTAATAGCACTATCAGTTTTCAAAGTAGCTTATAAACACTGAGCAACAATGAGTATAGCCTATGCTGTTATCTTGCAATAATGATACAATATAGTATTTCCTAGGAAGTGTCAAGTGTCCATTTCGACAAGAACGGTGCTCTTCAAAAAGTTTCTGTAGCCTTCCTTGAGGTGTGTTGTTTTGTATTTCAGTTTACATATGGTGTTTTGAAAATTTATCCTCACTCATTGATGAATTTGTCAGTTTCCTTTGGTAAGTGTCCCTTTGAAATGCCAGAGCTTTGCTTCTTATTCATCACCTGTGATTAAAGCAGTTACATGGTAAACTCAGAACTAAATCAAAAAGGTGACTAGAAAAGTTTAGTAAGGCCCCAATTGCTATTCCTACTAAGATACCTGAGTAAAAACTCTTCTTTGCCACTCCAAGAGAGCCGTTCTGAATTTACACCAGTTTTTGCTTCCTGTACAGAAGCTCTCTGAACTCTTTGGTTTTCAGCCTAGCTCTGCCTTACAGATAAAAGAACACTTCTGGTCACAAGTTTTCTGAAAAGAGAGACCACTAGTCACCATGTGGCATGAAAGGAGGTTTTTGTCCATGTTCAGAATGACTTCTGATTTACAGAGGAAAGCCTGTTTTGGTATTCACCCAGTTCTGCAGTTAGGCAGTCTTTCATGTTCCTGCTGAGATTTGCATTCTACTATCTTCTGTTTAGAGGCTAAAGGAAAACTTAGCCCACAACTGAAATTTGTGGGGCTTGCAAAATATGTTGGTCATGAGGAATTCCTTCACGTTTGTTGAACAGATTTCTTTGAGCCTAGGTCCACCTGCTGCAAGACACCTTTGATGAAAAAAAAGGTTTTTTTTTTTACTTTAGCTTTTTTAAACAGTCTTATTTTATAGAAAGAGCTATGAAGCCTTTTGAAAGAGTAAGTCATAAGAATGAGGACAGAGATGTTAAAGATTGAACTGTTTCTACTCCAATTGCCATTTAATAAGCGAAGTCTTACCAACAGCACCATGTAGTTTATCTCTTACTGATACGATCTTTGGCTAAATATTTTGTTCCATCTTGGTAAAATACTGTACGTGACTGTGATAAGTGGTGGATTCTAAGTTGTTCGCTAAAAATACGTGCTATGTTTAAGTAATACTCTTAAACAGTAGCTTTTGAAAACAACCGTATGAGACAATCCTGAGTGAAGAGCACACCAAGAAAAAGAACAGGTAAAAAAAAGAGGCCTGAATGCCCAGAAAGAAAACAACACAGGAGAATACATTCACTGTTACTAATTCCAAGGGTATCCAGTGAGGGAATGTCACTGCAATAGAAAAGGAGAAATAGAAACAGATGCTTTTGAGCAAAATAAGTACTCTGCCCCACCCCCCATCCCCCAAAAAAACCCCAAACACCAAAACCCCCAAAAAACCAACCAGACTTAAATGCTCAGCTTCCACTGCAAAACAGCCATTTGTTTAAATGTCTGTCTTAGATGCTGGTAATAAAGAATGGCTCTACTTGCAAGTTGCTTTCCTCAGTGCCACACCAGCTGCTATTCCTGGGAATACATCTAGCCATGGTTTTTGTGTTTCCTAAGAGCTCTATGGAAGGGAGAAAAAAACTGATCTTAAACTGTTATGGTACAAACTTCTGTGAAGATGATAAACTCACTTGTAGATGTCATTCTGTAGTAGATTGTCTTTCAGGTCATGCCACTGGTGTCTTTCATCACCTTTATCTTCTGACCGTTTCTTAAAAGAGAAATACATTCCTGGGTCCTGTAACTGTATAATTCAAAGCTATGCATTATTCTTAGAAGAAAACTGAGTGCGTTTTTGTGGGTGAAGGTGTATAACAAATCCTTTTCTTCCCCATTCTAAACCTTACATATTCAGTCAAGGTCTAAGTCTGGCACTTCAGCCACATGCTTAGAAGGTGGATCCTCAAAATCATAAAACATATATTTCTGTTCAACAGCATCTGAGCCACAGTAGGTGTGGTTTCTCTAGTCCATTGAATCAAGTATCCTGTCTGAAAACTCTAGCTGAATTTATAACAAGCTGTATAGAAGCATGGAGGACTCTATACTTCCTATGTTTACTTCAAAATAACCTTGTATAAATCTTTCAAAACAGTACATGAGTACTTCTGGCAAAATGGGAGAAATGTTCTCAGAATGTAAATGACAGATCTGTTATAAGGATAATGAGGAGTAGGGAGGAAGAGTTCCTCTTCCACTGGCTAAGACAGACTTTTAGGAGTTGCTAGTTAGTCAAGAAGGACATTTTGAAGGAATGATTGGGTCTCTTGCATAAAGGCTTGATTTTTTTTTTTTTTACTGTGATGTGAAATACTGACAGCTAATAGCTGCACATCAAAACAGAATCAAATTGCCAGAAGTTCTCATTCACTTTTTTTGTTTTGTTGATGTCCAAAAGGAAATCAGCTTGATAATTTCTATTTCTGATGAAGTTATTACTTTGCTTTAAGGAGAAACAAAGGGATTTGGGTGTAAAGTACTGCTTTATTTTTATACCCAAGACAATTTTGAATTTTAGTTGTTACAATAATATAAACATAATAGTTATAGTTTAGGGTATCTGAGCTATATTATGTTCTTATCCGGAGGAAGACGTTAGAGGAGCTCTACAACCAAATAAAACCACAGATGGAGGTCTAGAAGAATAATGCTAGACAGAAGAGCACAAAATTTCCAGAAATGGACTGGCTGTGGAAGGTACTGGTGTGAGGAGACTCATTACCCTTTGAGAAGCTATATTTCTTTTTGGTTTTGGTCTGTGCTGGGCCTAGCAGGGATGGGGTTAATTTTCTTCGTAGCAGCCCCTGTGGTGCTGTGCTTTGCGTTTGTGACTAGAAGTGTTGATAACACTGTTTTGGTTGCTGCTGAACCTTGCTTGCACAGCATCAAGGCTGTCTCCCCACTGCCACTCTGATTCACTGCCCACTACTTCCCGGTCTTGATGAATGAGAAGAAAAGCCGTACAGCTGAGCAAGAAATTTGCTGGATAATTTTTGCTGTTAACAGCTTATCTCCTCATTTGTCCTATCCTGGTGATCTGATAAGTGACCAGAATAAATACATCTGGGGGTTTGTTTACTTTAGCAAGGAGTGAAAAAGTTTAATTACCCTAAGGTTAATTAATATGCTATATTCCTGTCCTCATGGTAATAATCTAATGTTGAGGTGTTTCTGTGGTTTTGGAGAGGAGTATTTTACTGACCTTAGCCGAAGGGTGAGCTTTTTCTTGGGGCATCAAGCAACAGTTCTAACAAATACTGCTAAATTGCAGAGGGGAATGGGAATTTTGCAATTAATAGCAGATGAGGAAAGTTGCTGCTAACAGAAAATTCTTAGGTTTTTATTTTATTCCCTTACCTGTTATTTTCATTCAAGAAAATGAATTTGATTCCTGTCCTTGTGTGCATTGCAACTGGCAATATGTTGAAACAGTAACCTCAGAGATTCTCCTTAGTGATGCTTTTGATGCAGCCTAGAGTTGGTGAGGACACCGGGAGTTCAGTTCCACACAGTTAAGTAGCCTGATATAACTGGCGTTTGAGTCACTATGTGAAAGGGTATAGTGAACTTGTGCTCTGTGCACTTAACCTGCTTCCTTTTTCTGTTGCTTGCTGCTTAGGGAAGCCTTTATCAGTCTCTTTGTAAAAGGCAGAATTAGGTCTGCTTTCACCTCAAATTGACTGTCTACAAAGTAGGGGTTTTGTTCTTGTTTTGTTTTTCTTTTCTTTTTCTGTTTGTATCACAACTGTTCAGTATTTTAGTTCCTATGCTGTTTCTCTTTGTGATTGTTCTCTTTGTCATTTCTCTTCTTGTCATTGTTAGACCATTGTTTTTGTCTATTTACATCTTCCTTTGCAGGACTGTATTTAGGCTCTCTATACTGCCCTCACTGCAATGGCATCTGTAGGCTTTAAGTGCATTAAGTGACTGTGACAAATATGTCACGTGTGTCTTATTCTCTCTCATCTCCTTTTCCATAGGGGAAGACCAGCATGTGGAACAGTTTTTAAATTGTTACATGCTGATATGTGTTTATCTTTTCTTGCATTAATGAAAGCAAGGTCAAAAGAAGAGTGCTTTGAACTTGGGACTGAATATGAAGAAATTCGTGTTGATCCTACAGGATTTCATTCTGCAGGTTTGACCTGGCTCACAAGGCAGTTCTGTTGCTTATTTGTATAAGGTTGACCTTAATTATAAATACAGTTATATTAAGCCAGAGAAGCAGAACTCCTAGCCATGGTCCTTATGCTACAGCTTTAGGTAATATTCTGAATGTAGGATGTTGAAAATAAAGACTTAATTTGAAATGGAAATAAATATTGTGTAAGAAGGCTGTATACAGGAAGAGGGAGAGAGGCAGATTCTGTAGGCTACCAGATGTATTACCCATGTTGTATGAGGTCTAATGGCTTTAACCTTATTACATGGCACTGTAGTACAGCTAGAAATTATGTCTATACACATGAGGTAATCTCTCCCTGGAAATCAAATGCTCATTAAATGGTAGCATGTTGGTTTGTGTTTAATATCCTGTCACATTTCCTACATTATGAACTTAACTCACTAGAAATAATATATACATTTTAATCTCAAATTGGATTTGTGTCCATGAATTTTACTGGAGTCTATTAACACTGACATGCAAAACTGACAAACTGTCTCAGACAGTCTTCTTCTATTCTGTCTTCTTCTGTAGTCTTTTTCTATTCAACTTTTTGTCCATAAATGCAGTAGCTAGCACTGTCTGTTGTAGACGGTAAAATGGTAGTGCTCTTTAAGCCCATCATAAGCCAACAATAAAACATGATCTTCTTTGCTTCTGCTACTATTTTAAGTCCTGATTCTAGCCCTTGTCTCCTCTTTGGTCCCTCTTTCTGTTTGGTTAGTCATGCTGAAAACCAGCAAATTTCCTTTGGCAGTGTAATTTCTTCCCTTTGCTTCAATGTTTGAATTTTCTGTTGTATGTTCTGCATCAAGTTAAGGTTTCTTTGCTGGTCTTTAGGTTGCTCCATTTCCTTTTCATGCTGCTGTTTATGCCTAGCACTTCTTATCTTTTTATGTACTGGGCTGCTTGCTTGTACATGTACAGATACTATTACTCATTAATACTTGGGGGAGGGGGGGAATCTATCTCATTAGGTTTCTAAGTCCAGTGCATATCTGATGGTTCCAAAAGCAAAACTGGGAGAGATGAGAGTATAACTCCTTGAATCTTTGCTGTACTATTCTCTCTCCCATTGACCTTCCTGCATGTGTGTCGAGTCTGTGATGGAGAAGAGAACCAGAGAGAGAGGGGGGCAGTGGGGGAAGGCACCATGAATGAGACATTAACTGGCAGACTAAGAACTGATCTTGGGAGAAGTTTTCTTTTTTTTTCCTTCTTTTTTAAAATACTGAAGTAGGCCAAACACTGTAGTCTTCATATGTAGCATGACATATGAATAATTCAAAGAGCTTAATATCATCAGAAGACTTAAATATTTATTGCTCATCCCTTCTCCAGGTCATTGATAAGAGATTCTGAATAAAAGTGGTCCCAAAACCTGCCCCAAGTCCCTAGAGGACTTGCTGCTGGCTCTCCCCTATCCGAAGAGTGATCGCTAAGTTTTCACCTCTCCTTTCACCAGGTTTCAGTTCATAGAAGGACCTTTCTTCCAATCCCTTGGCAACTTAAGTTTTCTGACTGGACTTCGGTGGGGAAACTTGTCAAAGAATTTTGGAGGATCTGTATATATTTTGCCACAGGATTCCCTTTGTCCCTGTACTCCTTGACACCCTCATAGCCCTCCAGCAAGCTAACAAAGTGGATTTCCCTTTACAGAGGCCATGCTGACTCTTTCCCACCGAGCTCTGTTAATGCAAATGCTTAGTGGTCTTACTCTTTGTTATAGTCTGTTATCTTACCAGGGATGGAAATATGACTCACTGGTCTGTGATCCCTATGAGGGTCCCCTCGAGATCCATTTTTTTAGATGGGACTTGCACTCTGGCACAGTGGATTTTTTTATAATGTTTGTTGATGCACCTTAGCCTGCCATTTAATATAATTTCACGTTTGTGTTCCTTGAGGACTGAGGGATGAATACCATCTGGTCATGGTGCTGTGCAAGCACATAACTTACCTAATTGGCCTCACTCTTCCTAGATGTTTTCTTCCAACTCATCTAGCTCTTCTGAGTTCTCTCTCTCACATCTCCAGCAGTGAGGGCTGACACAAAGATCCCATTGACTTCCTCTGCTATGGACTTATCCATGAGTGCCCCTTTCACACCTTTTCACCAAGTGATCCTACCACTTTTCTAGCTGGCTTCCTGATTTTGAGCGACTTTTCAGAACTTCTTCCTATCAACTTGACTGTTCTTTATCAGGCACTTTCCAGGTACTTTTTTATCCCTTTTAATTCCCTCTTTGGCCTATCATTTTGTGCGTTTTCCTTGTTGATGTGCTTATTCCTCAGTTATGTCTTAACAAATAAAACCACGTTTTTTAAATTAATATCTAAGCTAACAAAAATTGAGAGCTCACTAAACATTGTGTTCAAAGGCTAAAAGCTCAAGTAAGCTTTCCTGAACTAGCAGTCGTTGTGGACGTTTTTGAACATCTTCCAGTATGATCCCTGAAAGAGTAATCCAGCAATTAGTGACATTGCAGTCAGATTGTGACAACTATGTTCCTTTGGTTGAGGTGTGTTTTGATAAAGATAAGCCAGTGTTTCACAGATCCTCATATTTCTTTGTTAAACACGCAACACTGCAAAGCATCACCATTCTTAGTTGGGACCAGATGATATCTAGGTGACTCAGAAAAGAGCTACTGTTAAATATTTGTTTGTTTGTTTTGTTTTCCCCCCCCTGGTTTTATTGCTTCAAGATAAATTGTGCTTAAGAAAAAATGGTGGTTACAGTATTGCTTATTTTTGTTTCTCAAGGGTTATATAAGCTATACTGTTAAATCCTACTTCTGAAAGCAGAGCAAGTGTTGTTCTTGAGCCAGCTGTGCAGAAATACTCTTTTAGAAAAAAGGATCTTCAAACCAGCCTTTCATTTCAGCAGAGGTTTGAGGTCTAGTTTGCCTGTGTTCCTCTGGAGACATATTTGTGGCTTTTCATGCAAGGGACGTAGTTGGGATAAGTACTAATGCTTTCCTTCTTGCAAAGGGTTTTGTTCCTCTCTGGGAAAGAGTATAAAGGTGACCAACAGCTTTTTGAAGCAGTCTTTCCCTAGTCAATTGGTTTTATCTTCTCTTTTACCTTCCTTTTTTGTGCTTCTGTAAACTATTTTATCCAGTCACTGAGTATCATCAATTTTGCAAGCGGCCTGATTGAAATTTTCTATTCATCTTAGAACACAAAATATTTTAGCAAAATTTTATTCATCTGGGTTAGCAATATAGGTAACTTTTTTCAGACAACGGTGAATTCCAATCAAGTGAGAGAGTTGGCTCCTCCATCTCTTTGTTTTTTTGTGGTTTGACTGTTTGGTGGAGGGGGGGTTTGTTTGGTTGTTTTGGGTTTGGGTGTTTTGTTTTTTTTTTTCATCCTGGAGACTTGAGGAAAAATGCTAGATTGGCGTCTATAAATTTAGCCTAAGAAGCTATTCATGAAAATGTACAGCACAGTAAGAGAAGGTAGTCACCGAGAAAGTCATGCTTCTAATCAGAAGTGCTAGCAGTGCTCCTGGATTAGCGTGAAAAAATATTTGACTTCTGGTATTTTAATAAATGCCAGGGAAGAGGAAATTATGTGTTTTGTAGCTCATGGAATATTTAGGTTTCAAGCTTTAAATTAGTAAGATATAGAAATATTTGCATGTATCCAGCCAAGTAACTGTACAAATTAAAAGGATACAGTATTGTACTTAAACTAGAACTGTTATCGTATTGGAATGAAGTTTTACAGTAGGAGTGTATGCTTGTCCCAAGGTCTGTATATGACTACAGCTGCTGCCATATAGATCAATATTAAAGACATATTCTAAAAGAACATACAGTAACATAATTTAGTCAAAAAGAAAGCACAATGATTTTTTTAGAGAAAAGGGAGATAGAAGGTTAGGATAATCACCTAAACTGTGACATTATTTACTGAGAGTAATGTGGACTGCAAATGGGAAATGAATTATGTACTATAAATTTAGTAGGCGTTTCACTCAAACTATGTAGTAATTTTTCTATTTTCAGAGGTGTTCTTTCAGTTGACATTTTAACCTTTTATATATGGTGTGTTAGTTCCACTAAAACAGCTGTCAGGTGAAATGATGAGATGAGGTTTTTCTACCTAAACCTGACTTGTCAATATCTTTCTCAATCAGAGAGAGTCTGTAAGAGAACACAAGATAGAAAAGAAACTAAGAAAACATTTTCTCTTGGGACAAATTATTCCTCACTCTTGCTGGAATAGCTGATTGAAAACAAAGCAAAAAAGCATTTAAAACAGAGCACTAGGACAATTTGTTCAACTCTTTAGACACAAGTCATTTAACATAACTGTAGAAACAACTGCCTGGACAACTTTTCAAATTATTTTTATGTTTTATTACTTAACAGCAGTCTCTTGTGGTTTTGGGGGGTTTTTTGTTTGTTTGTTTTTGGTTTGGGGTTTGTTTGGGGTTTTTTTTTGTCCTGCAGCAGTACTGTCTTCTATATTGGAAACCATGTTGATTTAACTTATTGTTTGAGCGTAAAGTCACTTCGTTGTCATTGTTTCTTCTGCTGCTGGCTATTAAAAGATCATATGTTACTTTTGTAACCAAGTTTCATCTGTTAGGAATTTACCTTAAAATATCTTCAGTAATAATTCAAGAGAATTTCTAGACTAACATGCTGATATTAACCTTCAGTAGTCTATAAATACTATAGGTATCCTGGCTAACTATATGATTTTAATTTTGTGATGTGTGGCTGTTTGACCTTAAAACAAAATGTATAGGTGAAATCAAAATTGTTAACTGCATTTTCTTCCTGGTTCTGAGTATTCTGATAATTCTAGCCAGTGATTGTGGTACCTCTGCAAATAGTGTTAAAATCCTGCAGAACATGGTTTTGTATAATAGGTGTTGTACACTGCTTAGCCCAATTCTAATACCATCTTTAGTGTAATTTCTGAAGCAGAAATAAAAACAGCAGGTAATATTATCTTAAGGTTGTGTGCTAGCAACACCTGATTCATAATTCAAATCTAACAGCTTAACTCTCAATCCTTTCTTACTCAATCTCTTCTGGGGGCTTTGTTGGCAGAAAATATTCCTGGGATTCTACTTATGTCATGTCTTTAATCATACCAGCATCTTGGGCAACCTTTTGTCCTTACAAGATTCAGTTTCCAATCTAATGATCTTGAGGTGGCAGTGGTGTATGCTGCCTTCCTATTCCAGGTGTTTCAGTTTTCAACCATTATGTTTCAGCTTTGCTTATTCAAAACATACAACATTCCTTCAGTTAAAAAAAACCAACAAACCCAACAAAAAAACCCCAACATAAAGAGATGGTTTGTTCTTTTTAGACTCCAGTTTTGAAATGTTGTAATTTTCCAGACTTCTATAGATTTTGTATTCTCAACGTATTTCTGTTCATAAAGCAACAAAGCACGTTTGCATGAAATGTCATTTATGATCATATGTGTGCAGTTTAAATTGTTATCGTAGGTCCTTATTGCCTGATAGTGCAAGAAAGCAGGACTTTGGAAATAAAATTAATTAGTTCCAATTTCATTGAAATTGTGAGTGCTTATTTACAAAAACCATTTACCTGTGTTTTCATATTCCTCTTGTAATTCACTGACTTGATTTGGCTGGCTTTTTTGTTATGAATTAGTTTTTTCTAATTTCACTGCAAATGTACATATTTGCTTCTCACTAACTTCCCTGGAAATTCAAATAAGCCTTTAAAGTTAGTACTAGCTTTACTCATATGCAGACTAGGATTGTGAAGCCCTCAGTCGCCTATGTAACACGTTATACAAAATGCAGATTACAAGTTGTGTCTGTATAACCTATAAGTTTGGGAGTGTTTTAAACTTGGCCACTTTAAGTGAGAGCTGATGGTATTGGGTTTTAAACTGTGATCCAGGAGCATTTGTTGTATACAGCCACTCATCTGGAATTTGTTTTACTATTGTCTGAATGTGTAAGACCTGCCTATAATAGGCTTGATAATTGAGGATGTATTGCTCAGCTCATCTTTGCTTAATTTTTTTTTTCTGTTAGTTTGTGCAACTTTATTCTGACGCGTCTTGTAGCTTATAAAAGGTATTCTAGTTGACTTGGTGTGGTTTCACTGGTGGGTGATGGGATTTGCTGCTTCCTGTATTCATTTAAAAAATGGTTGTGAAAGCTGAACCTGAGCAAATCAGTGTTGTCACCCGACAACATACATAGCTGCAGCAGTGGGAGGACAAAGGAAGTTGAGGTATCCTTGCACTTGAGTGATGTGACAGTACAGGTTTTATTTCTGAGACATTCTAGTCTTCCCTCTCAGCCATACACTTTATCTTTTGCTTTGAGCAGATCAGATGTGAGACAGCTGCGATCTGAAAGGTAGACCACCCCAAATTCATATGGTGCTGTGTCGTAAGTTAATGTACTCTTGAGTCACAGCGTGACAACACACTCAGTTGAGGACAAGTGTCACTGTTTTAATTAATGAAAGGCTGTCCTGTGGAGGGATGGATTTTACTGCTTGAGTGAACAGACACGTTCAGGATTTTACTTCTTGAGTGAAGTGTTTCTTTCCTGTAAATCTTTTTTCCTGCTTCGGTGTGTGAGGAAAAGTTTCACCTATTCATGATTCTCTTCTTTATTTTTTCTTTTTTCTTTTCTTTTTTTCTTTTTTTCTTGCCTCCCCGTCCATCAAATTTATAGCACATTCAATCTCTTGCTACAGGGATTGTGGCAGTTGCTACAAGGGTTAGGGAGAGCTCTCCTCTCCTCCTTGAAATATAAGTGCTTCCCAGAGGTGTAGTTTGGTTCCTTAGAAGTGCTGGAGCTGGGCAACAACTAGAGGTGGGATAGTGATCCAAGTGCAGCTGTGTCTGCAGCAGGAATTTATACCCTGATCCTTGGTGTCTCTTGCCTTGCTCGTGTGCTGTCATCTGCTAGTTTTGCTAACCTTTAGGGTTTTGTTTGCTGTATGTATCTTCCTCTGTAGAATGATCTCTTTCATAGGATCACTTAAAATGGTTTAGAGCAAATCGGGTGTTAGAAGAATCTGGGCACAACTTACCATGTCCTCTGCCTTCCCGTTCGAATTCCTGTGGCTCACTGCAGTCACAGCTTTTGACCATTACCAGAACATTACAATTCAAAAGGTGATGGAAGTGTTTTGCAGCTGCAATCCACAAAAGTCCACAACATCACGTATGTATTTGGGGTGATCATGAGTGGATTAGCCTCGATGATCTAAGCAGCTTTTCCCATCAGTGTTCCTAGTAATTTCTGTGTTACAGTCTGAAGATCATTCACGTTAAAAACAAAACTAAAAGAATAATACTCCTTTTTAGAACAATTGGAAATATTCTTTGTCTTAAAAGAAGTAAACAAGCTAAATATTTTTACAATGATCTAATATTCTCTTAATGATGTGTTTACAGTAGAGCTTTTTATTATTTATTTATCTTCCCATAGCTGTAAAATTGTTGCCGCTTCCTGAGCAGGAGAGGAACAGGAGAAAAACTGACTCAGATTTTTTTTTTTTTTTTTTTTTTTTTTCCTGATATGTATGGCTGAATTAAGTCTTTTAAAGAGATTTGAAAGAAAAAAGAAATACCAGCTTGCGAGGGGAAGAAAAAAAATAAAATTGAAGATTATTCTACAGATCGGGGTGAACAAATTCCAAGATTAAAATCTCTTATCGCTTTTTAAAACCAGTGTTGCTTTTATAATATCGCAGTGGCATATAGATTCTGAAGGGCTTCACAGGTGTGTCTCCCAGAGGATGGGCAAAGAGAAATACTGCTTTAAAACATCTAGTCAGGTGGACCCTGATCCCCAGTTGAGGTTTACTGGTAATGGCCGGTGGTGCAATATTGACAGTAACTTGTCCTGATCTGTGCTGAGTAAATCACATCTAATAGCATGAAATAAAATTAACTTTATGCTGAAGTGATGGGTGCTTTTTTCTTTTCTCTCTCTTTTTTTTTTTTCCCTAATTCCCAAGCAAAGCCTATGCCAGATTGTTTCACTGTTGCCAAGACAACATTGTTATAGCACAACACATAGTACTAGCCCAATAGATGAGTAAAATACATTGGCAGGTAGTTCATGAGGGATTTACCTTGGCACTGCTAGGGAGGCTCACGAGTTAAGGGTGTAATACACTTGAGTCAGGTCTTGTGACTTCTCTGGAAACTTACCCTAAATTTGCTGCTGTGTTTCTATGTAAAATCATGTCTGTCTAGAAGTACTGGAGGAGATTTATCTGGCAAAGCAGGGAGTTTCTGAAAGACTCTGAAAAGCCAACAGAGATAATAGTGTAGTAGCGGTTTGGGTTTTTTTGGTGGTTTTTTTTGACAGATACCATAAAAAAGAGCACAAGTTGAATATGATTTCTTATCAGCTACCTGTCTGTCAAAATTTGTTTGCATTTACATGAACTGCTGTAGAGATTTTTTTTTTTTAAGTGCCTCTTACAATTTTAAGAAAGTAGAAGAATTTGTAAACCCTACGAATGCTGCAGTAAGAGTCAGCCTTTACTGATATTGCTAATTTTCTTTATGGCCAGCTACTATTACTAGCTAGTTATGTTCTTTTCAATTAAAAACTATTAAGACTTTTTTTGAATACTGGCAATACAGCTATAATGGTCTTTCTGTATTAGCGTTTGTTAGAACAAGCATCACGTCTAATTGAACTAGGTATCTAATGGGTGTAGAAATATTTGCGCTTATTTTCTTAAAAAACTTGTATTATTAAAATTGTGAAAATGTTGAAGAACAAATACTTAAAGTTATGAAATACAAGTTCTACATAGCTTGATACCAAACACTTTAGCTTTTATGGTTTTTTTCATTGAGCTTGTGTTCAATGCCTAATAAATACTGTGCAAGCAGCACTGTTATTTAAGAAAACATTTTAAATCTATAGAAGGATGACAAATCTGAGAGGAGCAAAACTGTGTGTCATTCCAGTAAATGAGTTTTGCAAACAGCTGTAATTTGGGAAAGATTGTTTTTTATAGATTAAAAAACCCCTAGAAAGTCTCACGTCAGATACTGATATATGTTCTTGTATGAAGCAGGTTGTGAGATTTCTCTAAACTAATTTTTTATTTCACACGCTCTGATAGTTTGGAGCAAGGTTTTGTAAGGGGTAAAAGAGGACAACGCTTGATTGAAAGATTTTTGGTGGTGAAGCGTTCAACACAATCCTTGGCAACTGCTTGCGATTAAAAAAAAAACAACAACTTGTGCTTTCTTTAATCTGAATGTGTATATGTTGATTTACCAGCTATCAGATCTCATACTTTAATCTCGTATATTGACGAGTTTGATGCACTTTTCTGCCTTACATATGTATGGATATACATACATGGGTATTTATACAGTGTATGATTCTATTGTTCTTACTCTGTAGTTAATAAGCTCAATAGATACTAAGACATTATTTCTAAAGACATTATTTGTATATTAGTATAAGATAAGTTTCTTAAATCCTCTAACTAATTTTTGTGATACCTTTCAGAGTCATCCCTTTTGTAATATATTTCAGAACTTCATAACCCAGAAAGGAACCTAGTAGTGGGAATTAGTTATCGTGGATACAAACATTTATGTAACTTTTTTTGTTTCTTGTTCCTCCTGTGTATGTCCAAGGATCACATTGATCCTTTAAACAACATGTACATCAGATTATCTTCCACTTCCTTCTCTTTCCCTCCTTGTAACAGTTTGTCATCGTTATTATTTGTTGTGGTAGTACTGTATCACATAGTGGTCCCTGATCCAGGTTTTTTAATTTTATTTTTATTATAACCTGGTAGTGAAACAAGAGTAGAAGAGGTTCAGATAAGAAAAACAATGAAACAGTCCTGACCAATTTGATAGAGAGCTGTCCTGGTGCAACTGCACATTTATAGCATCTTTGTAGTTATTATTTGGCAAAAGTATTAGAAGGAAAATTATTTAAGCTGATTAGATACTGTTAAGGTGTTCTTTTGAAGCATAAACAGGCTGCATGGAAGAATGCACACAGATGCTTTTAGGAAAATGTAACAAATAGGGAATAAAGGTTGGCACTAGTGATAGATGTCATTTGAGAGGGTGACAACTTGGTCAGAATATTATGATTGGAAGTAAAGTGGCAGATTATTATTTTTTAGAAGGAATTTCACATTTAAATATAGTTATTGCCCAGTGTATTGAAGACAACAGTGGACCAAAAATTAAGTGGTTTTAATCTACCTTTAATCTACCTGTCCTAGTAATTAATATTATTTTAACTTATTGTTGTAAATACGCAAGTTTAGTTCTGCCTTATGGTGAAAAATCACGTGCTATTCAGGAAACTTATTAAAAATGTTATATTTTCACCTTCAGAAACAATTTCTCAAGGAAAAGTTCTGGCGTATTTGTTTGAAAATACTTTCAAGATTGTCTTTGTGTACTTTATGAACTATCTGGTGGGCTGTGCACTGGAATAAGAGTGTTGACACTGGATTCTACTTTCCTTAATGGAGAGAGGGGAAACCTAGCAAAAGAGAGCAAATTTACCCTTGTAGGTTGTCAGAGGGACCTGCCTTTCTCAGTGGACTGTACAGAGGATTTAGGCAATTATGTTAAACAGGTTTCCTCATCTTGCTCTGACTTTCCCTGTCTCCATGCTCTGTTTTCTAGTGTTATCACCCAAACTGAGATACCAGGGTACATAATAAGCAGTGGATTGGTTTCCAGCTGATACAATTTATTGTAGAGGCACTGCTCTGCTTGCCTATCTCTTTTCTGAGGTTTTATTATTCTGTTACCAATCTCCTAAGCAACCTTGAAAGAACTAGTGATGTTGTTTATAAAATCAATGAGTTTGCAGTGTTTAGAGGGCTTCAGAAAAATATCGTGTGGAGAGGAAAAAGGATGCCCTGTAGCATTTAATATGACTTGGTGAGCAGGCTGTAAGCTAAGACTTGAAAAGAAAAAACTAATAAAAAAAAAAAAATCAATTTAGAACAACCAGCAAGTCATAGAAAAAAATAAAGCATGACTCAAAGTTCAAATATTCGGTGCATGTTTTACCGTGCTGTGCGCTCTAGTTAATGTTCATAAGTTTAGTTTCTAATTATAGCAGAATCATTCTGTAATAAAAGTATATTTGTCCAGTACACTCAATATTTTTGAAACCACAGCAATTAAATCAGCTGTTTCTTTTAGATAATATTTCAACTACAGTTGGCATCCCCAGGTATTTTTTGGTGGCTCTTTTGGCGGCACTCCTTCCTCAGTGGGTGCTGCACAGAAGTCATGGTGCTTCCGTACGGCATTGTGCTGCTGGTGGCCTCGTTTTTCATGGAAGAGAGAAAACAAGGTATTGAGTGTGCTGAGTGATTACATATTGCACACAGCTGTATTCAAGTGGAGGTGCCTAAACATAGCACTGTCCAGGTCTTGAGGCAATTGGGAACCCTCTACAGTACATGTGTTCCTTCTTAATTTCAGATATTCAGACATTCAGACTGGATTTGTTTCATGTTCCAGATTTGTTGCTTTGCTGTGTGGGTTTTTGACTACAGAAGTCAATAGTTGATTAAATATGCACTTGATGCATAATTTTTAACACAGATAAGTAAGTTTTATTTGTGATGAAGGTATTTTGAAAACAAAGGTTGTCCCAATCCTTGGATGATTAATGTTTAATTATTTGAAGATTTCAGGGTGTAGGTAATGCCTCATGTGTAATTTGCAGATCCTGCAACACTTCTTGTTCTTTGAAAGTATCAGTGCTCGACACTTAAAATGCTAAGCTATTCTTTTTATCCGTTCTGTATATAGGAGTGTATCAGCAATTCAGTAACAAACCCCCCCCAGTTTGTAATATTGCTTCCATTCTTATTTTTTGAGATAGAGTCTCTGTTTTAGAGTAGACTTACTTGTAGTGTTTGTAATTGAGGTGAGATTTGGTAAGTTTTCTTTGATTTGTTGAAGTGTTTTACCAGTCAGTTGCCTAGTTTAATGTTAATAAAAATGAAAGTATTAATTACAAATAAATTCAGTCATAGTGAAGTACTTGTTACTATTAATTTGGCTAGGTAAGTTTGTTTGAATTTTTGTAGCATATAGAATAGTCTAAAACATTCCAACAGGATAAATTTTAACTTCATAGCAAATAGCCCTTACAGAAGATTTCGAATTCTGTTGTACTTATAAATTCTCAGAAATGGAAACAAATATTTCGGTTCTGAGCACAGGGATCAATTATAAAATGGTAAAATTTTTTCTGCAGAAATTTACAGGGCTTTTTTTAGTTTGTTGTCAATTTTTTTCACAGGCTGATCCAAAAGAGTTGATTCAGATGGTCACAAAGCATGTTAGTCAGTATGGCTGTACAGACTGGCCTGAAGAAATCACAACTTTGATAAATCAGCTGCATTACTACAATGAGCGACTACTGGATTTCACTCAAGCTCAGATTCTGCAAGGACTTGGCAAGGGAGTAGATGTGCAGAGGTTTACAGCAGATGGACAGTACAAGAGAGAAACAATACTAGGATTGGCAGAGTAAGTAATGTCTATTATGTTTGTTTGCTTTGTTTTAAAATGGAATTACTTTAAGATTTAATCAGGAAAGTAAATTGAGTGCTGACCTTTAGGAGGGATAAGTTACCAGATGCTTTAGACATTTACACTGTGATGCTGCTACAATTAGAGCCTTTTCTGTTCAACTACTCCACTTAAATGAAATGTTGCTCAAATAAATGAATTGATAACTTTTAATGGAAGCTGTAACTCTTTGTTTATTAACTGCTAGTATTAAAGTTAATCAGGGATGAATGAAATCAGAGCATAGGTGGAGGTCTGATCTTTTCCTTTTCTGTCCTGTAAACCTGCTCTAGCAATCTATTAGGGTATGCCCAAGCATCAAAGTTTGTAATGAACTATAGTTTAAAACAAAACAAACCAAGAAAGGTTAATAAACTGTACTTGATTTTTAATAATTTAGTTAAAGCTGCTGTATATTACAATATTTTTCCCCTGTAGTCATTTGGAAGTACTGGAGCTTTCACTGCACGTGTTCTGATACTTAGAATGCTTTTGTCTCACATTTCAGTTACCCAAAATAGAAAAAAAGGAAGATATAGGGTGGTACTGTCATTTCATTTTAAACGCACCTTTAATCAACATCTGCATGCAGATACTTTAAGCTGTGAACAAGTCATGAATATACTTGAACTCTATATGTTTTGAAGACAATCACAGTTCAACAGCTTCTAGATTGTCAAAGTTCTGTGCAATAAGAAGCTTTTAATATGATTTGTAACCTAAATTTCAACTACTCGGTTCATAAAGCTTTTGAAGAGCATATTTAGATGTTTACAGTCTTCCATGTATGTAGCTACTCATAGCTACAATTCCAATAGAAATTTGTTAGTACAAAAACATTGATATGAAATGCAGAATAAGAATAGTAGTATAACCTCAGGTTTTGAGCACTAAGCTGCTGCTTTGCATCTGTAAATCCATACCTGCATTGATTTTGGCACTGCATTCATGAAAATAGCTTTTAAGCATCTTTTAATGTTTCCATTGGAGTTATGTGTTTTGTATATATTGCTTATTGAGCACATATCATATCAGTAGTGTGTCACTAGGTGAATGTTACATCTTGGTTATCTACAGTAACTTCAATACAAAAATCCTTCTGTTACTACAGATACTTATTTTAGATGCAGCATGCTTGCTTACATTCTCATCCAAGAGTCCTTTAGATATTGTCTTTTGTAAAAATAAAGTAAAACTGAAGAGAAAGTTCCTTACAATAAGTAGGATTGAAACACAGTATGAAAGGGTTAGTAAAAATGAGGCTTCATAGCATGTGGATGAGAGTGGTAGTCCCATATTAGGCAGTTGCAAAGATCCAACTAGTTACGTGTTCAGCTTGCAGCTTCCTTGCTTTAATCTTCTCAGTTGACTCCTAATCTGTATTTTCTAATGAAAATAATGTGCAAATTTGATATAATTTTGTAGCATATTTTTTCTTATTTTTGAATTATCACTAAGTGCCTCATGTTTTCAATCTTTTATGAAGTGCTGCTTGCAGGAACAACACCTGGAAGAGATGGTATCTTATTTACAAAACAGCTTGGTACGAGAATGAGGAATTTGTAAAGCTACTAAACAAATTGTCAGCTTTGTCTTCCAGATTTAGTGTATTGTGATTAGAGCTCATTATGCATTATTTATCAAATATTTCAAGATCTGGGTGCCTCACAGACTTAATCAAGGATAGTTCTCAAGCAGTTAACTGTTTATTTGGGCAAAATAGAGCCAGAATGTATCTGGAAGGGAATTAGGGAAACCAGAGTAAGACTGAATGCGAATTCCTGAGTGTAGTCCCATATAGCTTCAGGCCAACTATGGTGTATAAGGTTTCTAAATCATTCTTTTACTTAAGGCCAGTTTTTGGGTGGCTGGTGGGGTTTTTTGGGGGTTTTTTGTTTGTTTGTTTGTTTTTTTCATTCACCTACTCTGAGGTCTTCAGGCCTTCACTACTTCTCTTAAAAAGTTGAAATCAGCAGTTGATTTTAATGATGTAGTACCAATTTCTTCCTTGTCTGATGTCACCAATCTGAAATACTTATTTTGATTTTCAGAAAAAATGTGCAATTACCAAGCAATCTGAATTTCGTAACTTAGCTTGTGCTTATTGGGTTCTCAGAATGATTTTGGTGCATATGAACTAGGTCCCTTTGCAGAAGACTAAACCAAAAAGTCCTGTATAAAACCACTTCAAATGTACTTCAGTTCTTACTAGTGACATTAGCTCCTGAACCATTGTGTATGCTTTTGCTGTGCTGCTCTGCTCTATTGCCAGTGTAGACACAGCCCTTTCTCCCTGATACATTGCTGCTGCAGCACTTAACAAACAGCCGTGGCCTTCCATCTCATTTTCCTGCTTCAAACATGAGAGGAAACTAAAGGCTAATCTTCATTTCACTTCCCTAAGTTGGATTTTTTAAAAAAACATTTTTTGAGGATGGGCAACTGGAAAAGTGGATCTCATTTGCCTTTATTATGATTGAATCCAGTGGTGGTTCTAATGCTTTGTAGCTGATTGATGTCAACCGAAAACGTTAAAGACGGCTTGCAAGCAAACACATGCACATGTATGGTATGACAGAGGTTTGAGAGAACAAGATGGAAAAAAAACCCCCAAATTGCTCTGAGCTGCCAAATGTTTATTTCTGTGAGCTTGAAGATACTCAGCAAAATCCCAGCTGAATGCTACTGCACAGGCATGTTTTTTGATACTTTGGAAATATGTGCTAGCACACAGGCAGGGTGGCCAAGAACCATCCACAAGAACTGCTTGACTTTGTTTTTGCACCAGTCTTGGTGCAATAGCACACAACGAAGTACATCCAAACTGTGTCTGCACTGGAGCCTTCAGTGGGCCTTTCTCTGGCAGTCCTTGGGCTCACAGGGACAGGGCTGCGCATGAAAAGGGGCATGCAAAGGAAAGTTAAAAGGTCCTTTACAAGGTGATGGCCATTTTTTCAGCTTTTCATTGTGTAACAACTACTTGTTCTTGTCCTGTCACTGTTATCCTGACAACAAATAGCTTGTTACTGTTGTTCATTTATACCGTATCATTTCCTTAAACCTCCATTGCCTTATGCTGCCACTGCATGCCACTCTTACGACAAAAAAGACAGGATTTTGGTAAGGTTTATAAAGTGCTAGGGGGAATGGATCCCACTAGCTCCAAGAGCCACTCCTGATTTGTATGATTGAGTTATTGTGCAACTAAAGCATTCATATCATCTTCTTTCGCTGAATGACGGAGTCACAGAATGGTTGAGTTTGGAAGGGACCTCGGGAGGGCATCTGGTCCAGCCCCCCTGCTCAAGCAGGGCCACCTAGAGCCAGTTGCCAGGGACCATGTGCAGGCAGCTTCTGAATAACTCCAAGGATGGAGACTCCATAGCCTCCCTGGGCAACCTGTTCCAGTGTTTCGTCACCCTCACAGTCCAAAAGTGTTTCCTGATGTTCAGACAGCACCTCCTGTGTTTCAGTTTGTGCCCACTGCCTCTGGTCCTGTCACTGGGCACCACTGAAAAGAGCCTGGCCCTGTCCTCCCTGCACCCTCCCTTCAGGTATTTACATATACTGATGAGATCCCCTTGAGCCTTCTCTTCTCCAGGCTGAACAGTCCCAGCTCTCTGAGCCTTTCCTCATAGAAGAGCTACTCCAAGTCCCTTCATCATCTTTGTGGCCCTTCACTGGACTCTTTCTAGTAGCTCCATTGCTCATTTTAGAACTGCTCAGTTCATTTCAGAAGCTGTTGTAGTATTTACTTTTTAAGCAGAGGGTTATTAGGTCATGCCTAAAGATCATCTTTTCCTTCTATCAAGACATTCTGTATCTGAATTGATGATACAAAGGAAGTAATATATCGTACTTTTTTTTTTTTTTTTTAAATTATTGAAAGTATTGAGATCAGTGTTGAGGACTAGCCTGAAGAATACTGCCATTAACCTCATCACCTCCAGCGTACCTTCTCCCAAATACCCTGTTATCTTCCCCTTAGCCAGTGGCATACTCACTGTGCAGTTCTTGCATCAATCTTCACCTTCACTTTAACTAGTAATCCCACTGTGGACAGTATATCAAATGATTTCTGAAAAATGTGAAGGAATGTTAAGTTTACATGTGTTGTGATTTGGTAACAGCTGTTGTGTGTCCCTGGTTAAAAAAAGATCTGCTTTTAT
Source organism: Haliaeetus leucocephalus (assembly GCF_000737465.1). Classification (NCBI taxonomy): domain Eukaryota; kingdom Metazoa; phylum Chordata; class Aves; order Accipitriformes; family Accipitridae; genus Haliaeetus; species Haliaeetus leucocephalus. The sequence continues at coordinate 2,943,513 of NW_010972653.1, forward strand.
GTACTGAATGACAACCTGCACAAACTATGGATACTAATCTGGAATTTACAGTGTAGTATTGTCATGGCACTTCTTAATGTCAAAAAATAGAATAGAGCATCTGCCTCTAAAATATTAGATGACTTTTACTGAGGATTTTTGGAAAAGTTTAGATTATTGTCCTCTCATACATACATCATTGCCTGCTGGGTTAAAAATTTTTATGTTTGCATTGAAGTATTGAGTCTATTCGCAAGAGGTTGTGTACAGGAAGTCTTGCTGTGCTGGAAAATCAGAGGGAAGGTGCCATGGCCATTGGAACAGAAGAGACAGGATAGTGTGGGGGATGTGTTTTTCTTTTTCCTCTTTTCTTCTTAAATATATTTCAATAAATACTTTTATTTATCTTAAAATATATCTTTTTTTTTAATTTTAATGCTTGTGTTCTGCCTCCTATACTTTGCATACATGTTATTCCATGTAAAGTGCCTAATACTTTTCAGGGGTTGTCATAACTAAGAATCATTACAAGAGGTTTGTGGATTTTTTGCTTTTTGGAAGTCTTTTGTTTGTGTGTGTGGTTTTTTGTTTGTTTGTTTGTTTGTTTTTGTTTTTTAACTATTGGAGCAATAGTTTAATGCAAAGGCTATTCTAATAGCTGTTTGCGAAGATTTTTCAGCATTATGTTCTTTCTTGACATTTTGCTTTTTCTGCTCTGCGTTGTGTATCTTATTTTAATTCTCCAATATCTGTAGCAACTATCACAGTGGAATGTAATGATATGTTGGATTGAGTGTGTAAAAATCACAATTAAGGTGCATGGATGTGTCAGCTGTTCACCTGGGGTGGCGAGAAAGTCAGACTCCAGCTCTAAGCCTTGTTTAGCGTAGATCAAGATATGGTATAGATCTCCATTTATAAATGACAAAAAAAGAACTGGGAGGATATGCTCTTTAATCTGTAGGTTTTTTCTGCTTCCCTTTTAATATCATACATGGGTCATGATGATGGTATAGAAAATGTACCAAAAGTTATTGTTGCTCCATGAAGTGCCCCCTCCCCCCCAGGATTGTAGAAAACAACGTAAATAATCTAAGGAAGGTATTAAACGTAATATGATAAGGTCACTCAAGTTTATGGAGTTAACATGAGTCTTATATTAATACAATTTGTAAACTAATTTACTGACAGCTGCAATTATATTTTGTAATAATTCATGTTGTGTAAGGCTTTTTTCCTTAGTCCCACGTGACTTTTTAATTAAAGAATCTAAAACAATATGGTCAGCAGTATTCACATTAAATGCATTTTTTAAAAAGTTGTTCATGACAGGTTGATTAGGATGTAATTACAAACAAATAGTATTTTTCTTGGAATTATCCTGGAGAAAAAAAAACAAAACAAAACCAAACCCCCAAAACCCAAGCATCAGCCTTGGTAGTATTGCTCCTATACCAGCCTAAAACCAAGAACCACGTGTGTCTACTTGAGCCATACTAACTTCTGTGGATTAATAAAAATTAATATGAAGTTAACTTCAGTCTTTGATCGCTTAACAGATTCTCCATCTTTTGTTTTGTTAAACATATATACAATAACAGAAAAACAGTTTTTAGTATTTCTAGGACATCTACAGAGTGAAGCTCGACATCTTTGCACCTTCTTTTAGTCTGCAAATACTAAGAGTGTTTCTGTCTGTGAACTTCTAAGGAAGAGCTTTGAGGACCCACATACCAGTTGTGCTAAAACACTATAGGTGTTGCAACTAAATCAAATAAATGCTCACTGTGACATGTTACATCCTTTATCACTTTGTAATTGAAATGAAATGAAAACTGAGGTTTTTGCTTTAGCACAAAGTTTAAGCAGAAACTGTCATTGAGAACCAAAGCATATGTGGTGTAGGTGCCTGTCTTTGGAATATCTCTGTAGTCTGATTTTTTGTTTGGGGTTTTTTTCCTTTTTTTTTTTTCCTAAATGGAGCACTGAGTATAAGCAAATGCAAGAGGACATACTTTGTGTCTATTTAACAGTGATTCTAGTTTCTTGGTTTATGAAAAATAAATTTAAAAAGAAATCATTACTTTTTTAGTGTAAATATTTATTTTCATGTCATGTCTCTAGTGGCTTAGTGTAACTTCTCTGTGTTTTCTTTTTTGTTTTTTCTCTGTAAGAACACTTGAAGAAAATGTTTACAAGATTGCTGTTTCTTTGGCTCAGCGATACAATGTTCCACTTTGGGAAGTTTATATGACCCATCTGGAATTTTTATTCACTGACAGTGGGTGAGTTGTCTCCCCTGCAAATACACATACGATTCTGTTACAGAAAAATATGTGCTAACCTATGAGAAAGTTGAATTATATTGCGGGTAGAGTTTGGTTTCTGTTTTCATATTTCTTGTGCTATGATAGTTTGGGAATTTTTGTCTTTTCCATGTGATGCTTCTGTAACCAGCCATGAAAACAGGTGTTACAAGCAAGGATAAAAGCCCATATGTGTCTTATTGTTCTTCTAAGTATTCAGGGACTTTTGTTTCAGTGTTTAGGTTTCCAAGGCTTTGAATGCTTAGTGCTCTCTTCCCACAGGAAACTCCCTTGTAGTTATTTTTACAGTTCCTTGGAATATGTCCTGAACCTTGATAGTTTTTTTATATAATTATTTATTTTTAAAAAAGTTTTGCTATTTATTGATCTCTCTTCTACATAGTAGCAAAGGAAGTAAATATATTGGAGTTTCTCATTCACGTGATTCATCTATTCATTTCAGTTTCAGTTTTTTATAGAAGCACTTTTTTTTACAATACTTCTTTGGAACTGTTCTAGCCTACAAGATTATGGCAGACCAGACCTGGCATTGGTGGGGGGCATGAGGGTAGGGATACTTTTCAGTTTTCGTTTCTATTCCAGAATTGGTTCCAGGGCTTTTTATGGTTGTTTTTTTGGTTGGTTTTTGTTTTGTTTTGTTTTTTTTAAACTTAGACATCTTGTCAGTCACACAAGTACTTTTTGCCCACTGAAAGATGAATAAACCCATTCGTTGAAAGACTAAGCTACTTGCCTGAGTACTGCATTCAGATGACAGTGATGTAGAGCCCCCTGTGTAATACAGCAGATCATCTAGTGTTCTGACAGACATGATCAATTTAGTCTTGTTTGTTTCTAATTTTAAATTGTGAAAGCAGCTGTACCTTGCAGCAATATTTGTATCTCTCTTAACATTAACTATTAATTAAAAAGCATTAAAACATTTTATAAAACATGAGGCATAAAAAGCAAAGCCTGATAGATGTTGGTGCAAGATCTGAGAAGGTGAAATAACATTCTGAGACTTTCTTTGTTTCCTCCAGAAAACAGAGAAGTCATACCCTCTAAATTTTGATGCTGCTAAATTATTTAGTGCTTTAAACAAAATAGACAGTCAGGATATAAACATGGCAACACTGGGCTGAATACGAAAGAGCCAGCTGACTTCTCTGGGACTAGAATATTACCTAAGGTATTTTGCAACAGTTTTCTATCATATTCTTTGTTCTTGTCCTCCATGAGTTAGTATTCATAGAATTCTGAAATCATTGAAGTACAAAGTAACAACCTTCTCCCTAATGAAATTCAGAAAAGTCTTGAAAATTGAAGTATAATAGCATAATATGCTGCTGAGCATGTTTTTGTTGTATCATAATCTCATTTTAAAGTTGATTGACAGCATATGGCCATTACAGTATATTTTAGTCTTGGGATTATGGCATTAATAATGCATGCTTCATTATGCATTCATTCTAAACTGAAAAGAAGTTTATTCTAAGACTTAATCTCTTTAACCAAATATGCAGTATTTCTATAAGCCACTTTATGTAGGGAGAAGCTCGAAAGAAGCACTTATATAGTTTATATTAACTATTTCTTTGATTACTTGATGACAAATAATCATCACGTTTTTTTGTTATGCTGTGAATGATTCTGATGATAATTGTTCAGAATTACATTTTTTTTAAATTCAATGGAAATTTAATTTTCTTCTGAAGAATCTGATCGCATTTGATTACCAATAATCTATAAAAAGCAATTTATGATTTCAGCAAGAGGAAATTCTATGTTTGCCTGTCACAGAATCTGTTATTCCAGGATCTTTCTGAACAGCATAATGATCCCTTTCTATCCACCACCAGCCCTGCCCCAAAAACATATGGCAAACCTCTGTAGATCCTGTCAATACAATTGAATGTCCATCTAGCCTTTAGTTTGAACTTTGGGTATGAACAGAAAAATGTATTCAGATCACACTTTTGAAATATATCAAGTCCAAGTGTCTGGTTTTTCTGATATTAAGAGTTAATGATGCTTTATTTCCATTAATATGATAGAACACTTAACAGATGACAAGTATTTAGAGAATTAAAATAACGCTTACAAGGTTAGCAACCTAACTGGGTTAGGTTCTAGATATAAAAATAAATAAAAAATAACATCTACCTCAGAAATCAGAGAATAATTTTTAAAGTGAGAGAAGGTTGTGTTTGTGGTATTTGCTGTAAGAAAATAATCTTTAGGAATGAAACTTGAGACGTATTTTACCTGAATATCAAAGAGAAACACTAACTTACATGTGGCATTTATACTCAGGAAAAATTGATGTTGAAATTCTAATTTTAAAGGTAGATGAAAATCAAATGGTATTAGAAGACATCAGATTTCCACATGAAATGTACTACCTAACATGGCATGTGATTGGACTCTGGGAAGAGTCAAGGTGGTAGTAAGCTGTAGGTTACTTCTTTGCTCAGATTTTAGGTAAAACTTTCAGCTGAGAAAGGTATAAACTTAAGATGAGACTTCCTTGATATGCACCCATTCTTCTCGCAGCTGAGGAAAAAAGGAGTGATTGCATTCAGCTATCTTTTATGTAGTCAGCTGGAGGTGTCTGAATTCATGCTGTGAAAGAGCTAATGTATTCTTTTCAAAAGGGTCAGGAAAAAAATTTCCTGCAGCAGTGAGACTGGCTGAGGTCAATCTAAGACTTGCTGGTATTTTCATAAGCTTTCATGGATGACAATTTGAGAAGTAACTTGATAAAACTGTCAAATGAAATATGCTAAGCATGAATAATGGTGTCAAATAGATTAACTAGTGGGCAAGAGCTGATTTTCAGTGATAATCTCTTTCAAAGCATGCACAAGTGCTCATTGACTACAGAAAATAGAATGTAATTGATTGGGAGAACTTCTAATTGGGCAAAAGGATTTTCTAGCATCATTCAGCCACAAGTTTGGTGGTGTTTTTTGGCTTGGTTTGTTTGTTTGTTTGTTTTTAAAAAGGCTTCCTGTACACATACTCTGGACATATGTCTACTTTTATGTATAGCTATAGTTAGAGATGTGAAGTGCTGCTTTGAATCCCACTTCAGTATTCATGACCTTTAATCTGCATGTCCAAGTCAACAGGTAACAAGATCAGGAAATACAAGAGCTCCTTAGCTTTTGTTTATGGACAATAACAACTATTTAAATATTTATGAATGAGTATTTACTCTTTCAAAATGTCTTACGAAGTTGAACCTTAAACAAAGGAAAGTATTGTCCTGTTTCCCAAGTGTGCAGCTGAAGAGTCTTTCATGCCATGTCCAGGCCTTTAAAGCCAAAATTATTTCTAAATGCAGGTTATCGACACTGGAAATAGAAGAAAGAGCACAAAGTCTTGGTCTATTTGAGACTTTGAAAACCAGTCCTGAAACACTGCATGAACACATGGTTAAATATGTTTACCCAAGTATTGAAGGCAGAGATCACCAGCGGTTGCTTTATTATTTTACACTCCTTGAAAACTGTGGTTGCTCAGAAGTGGTGAAGCATGCTGTTAAACCTGAAACTCACATCCGACTCCTGAAAAAATTCAAAGCAGTTGCACCAGGTAGGAGAGTTCCTGTTTGTTTTCTTCATAGCTGTATTTATTATTCTGTTGTGTGAGTGTTAACATGATTATGCTTATCTAGTTTATACTCTCCAGGTAATTTTTTTTTTTTCAATGAGCATATCAGACGAATGCAAGTAATTTAGTAGGTTAATCATATCTTAGAGGAGTAAGTTCATTCTCTTTGTATTACTGGAAATTTATTTTATTACAGCAAGCAAAAAATATTTAAAACAGATTTCTGTTGGTCATGCAAGTTAAAATTACTGGCAGTGGTTCATAGTGAATTTTTAAAGAAAAAATACAGACTTCCTAGAACATTATTTTTAACACTGCAAGTTTAACATAAATATTCTCAAAGAACTTAAGACAATTTACCTTTCAAAAGTCTGAATTACATAATATATTAGGAACTTTAAGCATTTTGTTTGTTTTAAAGAGCATAATTTTGGTTTGCGTTTTATCCTTGGTGTTACCTTTTGCTTTTGCAGAACTACAACATCGTTTGTCCTCCTACATTATCAGATAATGCCTATAAAAGCGAGCTGCTGGAAAGCACTATGAAATTTTGAATACTAGTTTCAATTTGCTTGTTAGTCAAGTATTAGCAGTATCTCGAATTTCAGTTGAGTAACTCCAAATCCAGTTTCCGAATGAAAAATACGCACTGTGTGGGATTACCTGCTGTGGGGATGAATTAATTGTTACTGGAACCTCATGTATCAGACACACTAACTTTCCTGCAGAATTTGGAGAGATTGTGCATATGAATTCATGTATTGCAGGAAGAAAGGGCAATAATTTGGGAGGGGGGGAGGAGGGATTACCTTCAGTTCTTATTGATGTGTTTAAACACTCAGTTTTGTCAAAGGCATATCTGTCAAGAAGTTGTTGTTTGCCTTCAAAGCTATTTTTAAGTGTTGCTCAAAAAAAAGGTCCGAGGGACCATACATCAGACATAAATTAGTCACTTTGTGTGGTAAAAAATTAATCTATTGTATTAAACCCTTAATTAAAATTCTCAGTGTTCATCATAGTTTATAGATAGTAGTCAAGGAGCAACCACAGAGTGTTTGTAGAGGTTACAGGCCCTAAGTACATGAAGAAAACCATAGTGATTGAAGCCGGTTGTCTTAAGAATTATATGCATACAGAATAAAATGGTATTGTTGCTAGAAATATTTTGTTCTCACTAGAATAATTTGGAAGAGTTTTCTTCCTGTAGAAACCAGAGTAGTAACAGTACTCTTGTATTATGTAGATCCATTTACATGAATAGCTATATGTCCTGTCTGAAGCGGACCTTACTTAGTTTACTTGTGGTTAGTGCCTTGCATTTTTGCTGAGATAGATGGTAAGTACCAATTATTATGTGATCAGAATACATGTTTTTTAATTAATGAAAATTTATGTCTTGAGGTGCATGAGGTTTTCTAGGCTTTGTATTAAAAAATAGTAGCATAATTCTATATACTATATATATTCTTGCTTCTTTGAGAATCTGCTTTTTTAGTTTGTGTCGATATGTAATGTTAAAGTGTGTTCCAGGGATTGAGAGATTTAACACGCATCAGGACATCATAAAATCCCAGTGTTACATGTATACAAACCTGTCTTCCTCCCCAGTCTTGTCAGTATGTATGACTGTAAAAGGAGATGGAGTAGAGTCTTTCTAGTTCTGCACATACTGGCTTAGTACTGATTGTTTTACACATCGATGTATAGTTTGAGTAGATTTAATTATGAATCACTTTTATTTTGTTTGCCTCTTTCTCCTTCTGTCAATAGGTCTTAATTACAAAAAGCTAACAGATGAAAATGAGAACCCTCTGGAAACACTGGAGCCTGTCCTTACAAGTCAAAATATCTTATCTATTTCCAAACTGGGTCCCAAGATTCCTAAAAAAGATGGCAGCATGCTGTCACCAAGCTCTATTTATGCTGTCTGGTTACAAAAACTTTTTTGGAATGGTGATCACCATCTCATTAAAAAAATCCCAGAAACTATGGATGAGTGGCTACATGCATATGATATGTGTTCGAAGTATTTCGATAGACTTGATCCAGATGATATTGTCACTTTTATTGATGACATTACCTTTTCTTCAAAAGCTGTCACAAAGGTAAGCAGATATACTTGAAGAATTTCAGGCCTCAGGTGAGGCACAGTTGAATATAGTATCAAGGAGAAAGTCTCAGCAAATTTTACATTTTTCATTTTACAGTTCTTAAAGATAAATTCATAAAGCTACCTTCCTCTGCCTACCTCTTTTTTTATGACTGCCAGTATAAAAAAAGATTTTTATTCAGTTAGAGGAGTTAGTTCTGTGGATAAGAGAGTTTTTGATGGAACCCCAAAGTCCCTGTATTCTGTTTCAGCAGAGAATAAGATACTCTTCCTGTGTATTTATTTTACTTGTGCTCATCCTAAAATTCATTGTGCCGCAGGCTTGTGTTTAGTACCAGGCTTTCACATTCTGAACAGGATGCTCCACAGAGAAGCGTTCTGGGCCAGTGCATATGGTTTCTAGGCACTGTAATAATATAAATGATAAACTCTGTCATAATCTCCATCTGGCTGAAAGCCTGTTATTGAAAGAACGTGCTTTCATGTCTGTAACATATATTACGAGGTCTGCAGTTTCTTTTTGCTCAGTGAAACCTACTTATAAGGACATTTCTAACATAAAGTTTTATCCATGCTTTCTTACGTATCTTTACTGCCAAGCACAAAAAAAGAGATGAGATTTCTTAGATATTTCCTTATTAAAACATCTTGAGAGGTCTTCACTAACTTCATCTGAAATGAAAAGCTGATAAAGAGGAGGTATTTTGTGGGTTTTTTTGAGTCTATCTTCTCTATTCTGGATTGTGCTCATTTTCCAGAGTTGCCTATTCACTGCACTCACTAAGGTGAACTGCAGTTTGTTCCCTCTTTGGATACTGTTTTAGAAAGACTGACACTCATCCTGAGATCTCAGTTGCCAGTCCTGACCTTGGACTGAGGTAGCCAGGCAATGACTGTTGTCTAATGAGAAGGAAATGCAGTCCTCATGTATGATCGCTGCTAGTGACTACTTGAGACTTTTGCTGTTAATGTATCTTGGGCATTTCAAGATTATTTCTCATTTATTCCAGATGAATGGTGCAGGGAGAGGATGGATAGCCTCCACTGTGTATCTGTTTTGAGCACTTCGTTTATTTTCCTTTGTTTATTTCTGTTCAGTATTCTAATACAGTTTCTCTGCTTTCTTAAGATGAGTACGAGTAGCAGGAAGGAAATACTCATAGCAGGATTATTGTGGTTGGTAGTCAAGCAGAACTTTGTAGCAGAAATCTGTTAGTTTTTTGGCCATGAAAGATACTGTCCTGGTTTCAGCTGGGATAGAGTTAATTGTCTTCCTAGTAGCTGGTACAGTGCTATGTTTTGAGTTAGGTATGAGAAGAATGTTGATAACACACTGATGTTTTCAGTTGTTGCTAGTCTAAATGTTTAGTCTAAAGTCAACGATTTTTCACCTTCTCATGCCCAGCCAGCAAGAAGGCTGGAGAGGCACAAGAAGTTGGTACAGGACACAGCCAGGACAGCTGACCCAAACTGGGCCAAGGGGTATTCCATACTGTGTGATGTCATGCCCAGTATATAAACTGGGGGCAGGGGGTATCGCCGCTCGGGGACTAACCAGGCGTCGATCAGCGGGTGGTGAGCAATTGCACTGCGCATAATTTGTATATTCCAGTTCTTTTATTCTTACTGTTGTCATTTTATTAGTGTTATCATTATCATTATTAGTTTCTTCTTCTCTTTTCTATTAAACCATTCTTATTGCAACCCACGAGTTTTATTTCTTTTCCTGATTTTCTCCCCCATCCCACTGAGGGGAGGGAGGGGAGTGAGTGAGCAGCTGCGTGGTGCTTAGTTGCTGGCTGGGGTTAAACCACGACAGATACTCAATAAGTGTTTGAAACAGTTGGTCAAATCAGCTGATTTACTGTGTCCCCTGCACTGGGTTTGGGAATGAAACAGCTGTTTAACCAGCTTGCAACTAGTTTTGCCTCAGGTTCCCATCCAATTTTCAAGTGGAAGTGTACAATAAAAAATTATCATTATAGAACCCAAAAACTTATTTCTCAGAGATCTCTTTCCTCTAACTTTGATCTGAAAAATCCTTCATACATAAAAGCTGCCTTTTGGCTTGCACCTTTTACTTAAAATTTTATCCTGTTTTGAGGCTGCACTGGTCATGTGAGCACTCTTATAATCTCTAATTAAGCAGTTTCTTCTCAGCCCAGTTCTGTGGCCAAGTACTTTCCCATTCCCATAACAGATGCACATTTCTGCATTTCATGGAAGTGCTGATACTTAATATACATAAAGGACTGCCAAAACCCCATGGTCATTATCATGAAATAATCTGTGCTGTCACTGAGACAGCTGAGTTTTCTCACATACGGAAAATTTGTGGAGTTCTTCTAAGTGGACCTTGAGAGGAAGCTTGAAGTGAGATAGTGTAAGCAGGTTTTTAAGCAGTGCTGAGAGGTGAATTGGCTCCTTCCCCCTTTGAAAAAAAAAAAAAAAAAAAAAGGCAACAATTTCAAAAGGGGAGTGGGGGGAAAGTAGAGACAGTAGTCCAGGGAGGTGATGAAATTCACTCCATTGTTACCCTTGTGGAACAGCACCTCCATCTAAAAGCCCCTCTTGGTCAGAAACAAGAAGAGTCTCGAGTGATGAGGGGTAATGGGAGGTAGGCTATGTAGCAGTGTAGGCTCCATGAGTTGAACTTCAAGGGTACAACTGCTGTTGTCACCACGTGGGAATTTAGGAAGCAGACATTAGAATATCCCGCACTGTTTTAATGTATCAACAGTAGTAAGGAAAAGCAGGTGACCGACCAGCAAAGCAATAGGAAGCTGCTTCTACTTGCATGCCTCTTGGTATGTCAGAGAACCTGGGAGCAGAATGTGTAACTATGCAAAGGAGAATGAAAGCACGGGGATTGAGTGCTGACTTCTGCAACTTCTTGTTCTTACTGAGAAAGACAGGAGCACACTGGGCTTTGACAGGGGCCCTCTTCTTCACCTGTCCCCTTCCACTAGCTCTTCTTTTTAATTTTCTGATGAGTTGGGCCAGTGGTGACTGAACGAAAAGGTGGATGGATGAGCAGTGCTTGACTGGGCAAAGAAGTTGAGAGAATGTCTAAATTGCAGAAATGGATGGGGAGTTTGCACTTGTGAAGGGGCAACTAACGTTGTTTCATTCACTTGTAGTTTAGGGTGTGACGAGGTTTTAGGTTCTGTTAGTGCTAAGAGCTCAGAGATTCTTTTCTCCCATGTTTCTTGCAATCAGTAGAAATAAGTTACCACCTGGAAGATGAGATTCAGTTCCCCTACCTTAAGGGTTTAGAGAAGTGGTGACATTGGGTGGTGGGAACTGTGTGAGCAGAGATGCATCATAGTGGGACTTCAATAAATCATAGACCCAAAGTAACACAGTTAATGTACTGGATATTCTGTATGAGACAGATCAGACTGCTTCCTGAAATTTAATATCTTTTGATCTGCAGCATATCCTATAGGAGATGTTTTGTAATTTTTGAGGGATTAAGGGTGACTTGTGAATCCAGAGTAATCCTTGATTGCTCTGGTGGCTAGTTGTTCACTGTTTATTTTTTAAAAATGCCTTTTTGCTAAACTGAATTTACCTACTTTTGAAATTCCACCTATAGACCTTTTGTCTGCTATACTGAAGAGCTAGTCATCAAAGTTTGCTTCCACAGTCAGATATTCAGTAGAGGCCACTTAAACTTGACTTTGATAAACTGAATGGACTGACCTTGGGAAGTTTTCTGCTCTTTTTAGAGTGAGTGAGTGTGTGTGTGTGTGTGTGTTTCCAGCTCTTCCATTATTATCACAGCTCTTCTTTGGATCCAGTATATCAGCATTCATCTTCAGTTGAAGAAGGTAGAGATTGATGCACTATTCCTGTTGTGTTTGTGGTAAATGAAACAGGTGAAGTCCTTTACTCCTCATCAGTACCTTCCTCACACACTGAGGGACTGAAGCATTGATCCCTTGACCACAGTCACTCACTGCTGCAAGCAGTAAGAGGGTTCCCGCTTATGGCACTACTACTCAGTAATGCTTTTAATTCAGAATAACTATTCAAGTTTTTCTGACTAAATAATAATTCAGTCCACCTCTGTAGTGGGTAAGCATAGGCTATTTGGATGTATGGAACAGGTTGCTCCCTAAAAGGGAGATATTCCAAATATTCAGTAGAACTACTGGTTATATTTTTGCATGCATTTTGAGTCTGTCATCTTTTCTTCTAGCAGCTCTGTTTGCTTTTCAGTAATGCTGACTTCATAGATTCTTAATTATAGTAATGATCATATCAACGTTTTTATCTTGATGAGTTCCTATTTATTCCCTTTGTGTGATCTGTGTGAAGCATTTTAGGTAATTTGGGGATTTTTTTATTCCTTTGTTGCCAGCATTTTGTTCGTTGTGCTAGATAGTCAGTTATGTCTTCAAAGAACCATCTGTTTCAGAGCTCATAGGTCATTGCCCTGATGTTTGTTGATTAACAGTACTCTGAAAAAAAAAAAAAACCAGCACAACAAAACCAAAAAACAAAACCACAACTGAAAACAATTACTTTTTAAATTGCTGTGTTTTCATTATCGAACACAAACTACAAATGGGGATGGGCACAATATGTTGATTAGGAAGAAAAGACTACACCTCAGGTCTTCTATAGAGAAAGAGAAGTTGAAATTTTCCTTACACAGGCTCTTCCTCACAGCCTTTCGTAGGGTCGGCCACATTCATTCAAACTATGGCTGATGACCTTGTTTGTTTACTATTCCATCCTTTATAACTTCTTTTCCAACTTTTGATGCAAAGGAAGAACTTTGTTTGCAAGTTAATGTTTTTAATTGAAAGGTTGACTCTTACTTTCTCTGTCAGTAATGCTTTTTTGACCATTTTCTTCTTGCTTAAGTAGGAATACGATGTCCACATTTTGACCACACACCAAATGGGTGTGGAATGAGAACCGGTTACAACTGAATATTAACCTGCATCATTTTCTCTTTCAGTTTTAATGACTTTAAATCCCATTTTAAATAATTGAATAAAAAGCTCAGTTTTTTTAAAAAAAAAGTGCTCAGAGTAACATTCAGTATCTTTTGTCTGGCTGATTGACTTCTTAATGCTGTATAAAGTGCTAAGGAAAAAGACAGGGCATGACATTACCTGAAGATGTACAAGAAATGCGTTAATTGTGTTCTTACATACCATGGCTGCATTCAGATGTTACCTTTTGAATTACTTGGCTTCTTTTTGTCACTGTGCTCCCGTTCAGTCAGTTTGTCTTGTCTGAACTTGTTTTCTTCATGGGTATTGACAGTACCTCTTTTTCTAATATCAGTACACTTTTAGATACTTTCTTGTGCCTTGCCATTAATATAGTTATTTTAATTAACTCTGCTTCAAGACTGCATAATAGGAAACTTCACGAATAATGTATTTTCTTTCACTGGTTCCTTACGTGCATTAGAACTTTTACACTGATCTCTGGATGAACTGTACTAGGTCTGGCAGAGATGGAGTTAACTTTCTTCATAGCAGCCTCTGTGGGGCTGTGCTTTGGATTTGTGAGCAAATCAGTATTGATAACACACCAGTGTTTTGGCTGTTGCTGAGCACTCCTTGCACAGTGTCAAGGCTTTCTCTTTTTCTCAACACCCCAGCCCTGAGTGGGCTGCAGGTAGGCAAAAACTAGGGAGGGGGCACAGCCAGGATAGCTGACCTGGGCTGGCCAAAAGTGTGTTCTATGCCATATAATGACATGCTCAGCAGTAACAAACAGGGTTGGAGGGTGTCTTCCAAGATGGTTGTTGCTGGGAGATTTGGCTGAGCATTGCTCTGCTTGTGGGAGGTGTCGAGTGATTGCCTTTGCATCACTTAGTTTTCGTTTGTTCTTTTTTTTTCTCTCTTCTTCATGTATCAAACTGTCTTCATCTTGATCCACAAGTTTTTTTGCTTTTGCTCTTCTTTTTCTCTTCCCCTGTAGGAAGGGGGAACCAGCTTTTGTTATTCCATAACTGTTTAACCCACTTCTGAATTCACTAATGTAATTTGCTTTCCATCCAGTATATCTGGTTGTATTGTGGCTACCTGACATTTGGTTGGTGGAATATGTAAACCTGGGATTTAGTGGCAGAGACAAGAACTGGACCAAACCGTTCCATCTGAACATCAGGAAACATTTTTCATTGTGAGGGTGACCGATCACTGGCACAAGTTGCACAGAAAGGTTGTGGAGTCTCCCACACTGGAGGTATTCAACAGCCACCTGCACATGGTCCTAGGCAACTGGCTCTAGGTGGCCCTGCTTGAGCAGGGCTCTGGACCAGATGCCCTCCAGAGGTCCCTTCCAACTGCGACCATTCTGTGTTTCAAGGTTGCTGGGATCCCAGGTTCCTGTGGCATTAAAAGGAGGGGAGCTGTTTCCATAATATCAAAGTTGCATGCTAATCACTGGCTATAAGAGAGGCAGGGTCAACAACTTCATGTGCAAGTGAATGTTACTTGTACAATATTTTATTAAGAAATACTTACATATTCTGAAGGAAATAGGCTTCTGAGATGAGGTTTTTACCCTGAGGAGTGAAATCTGTTGAGCTGAAATAGTATGCGATGTTCCTTGATTTGAAAATGAAAGAAAACATATTTTTAGGATTTTTCATTGCACATTATAGCCTATAGAATTAAAAATCTCTTCAAATTGTAAAAGCTTTTTAAAAAGAAAACTTCACTTCACATGCAAACAAAGATTGAACTAGCCCCTAAGCAGCTACTTTTTCTCACTGGGTACAATACCAAATCTCACTACTGAAGCTGACTAGAAGTACAGAGGATAGCCATTTGCGTTTTGGAATAAAATAACCAGAGAAATTATATGCTGGTAGTGCTGCATTTTGGCACTATGCAAATATGAATGCAAAATGAAAATAGTCTTGGGAAGAACCTGTTTTGTTTTTTGTTTTTTTTTTTTGTTTTTTGTTTGTTTTTTTAATGCTTTATTCTGTATGTGCTTATGGCATCATGACTTCTAAACTGGCAGTATATTCACACTGTTCTCTAGGATATAACAGTTAGATGGAATACTTAAATTGTTTGCCTTTTGCATCTCTCTTGCATTTTGAACATCAGAATGTACAGTAGAAGGAAAAAAAATGAAATATGTAGCTGTTTCCATCTTTATCATGCTTACAAAATGGATATATAAATCCATCTGTGGTCATTAAATTTTAATGTGATGTGAAAAGTATCACCTTTTCCTTGCTTATAGTAAAACCTGATAATCGAGACCTTGTTCAAGGTAACAAAATCATACTTAATTACGTTTGGTGGGAATGGAACTGAGTTGCATTTGGAACTGAATGGTAAAACACCCTTTGTATCTACCTTGTTAACACTGGCAAATTTTCTTAGCTCTTACAATAATGTCCACCCATTTTGCTTTTATCATTAAAAATGTCCAGTAGACCATTACTGTGGTTTGCAGCAATGGCATGAAAAAGCAGGAGTAAACCTTACATCTTTCACTGTATGTTTTTAGGGGGCAGGGAGGGGGGGAGTATATAAGCTGTAAAACTTTCTGCTAACTAATTCTTATCAAGCTTTCTATGGCTTTACAACTAGACATTTTAATGCATGATGTAAACATTAATTTGACTTTCTTATGAAAAATGCTATAGCAGTTTACTTTTCCTCTATCTGTGGTAATTCAGCCTCTTTTCTATTCAATGTGTCATACAGATTCAAGCTTTGTTTTCTATTTTTTGTGTATTTCAACTTGAAAATTAAAATTGTTTGTATGTCTTTGTCCAGTATTCCAGTAACTAAAATACCTGATGTTGAAAGTATATAGTGCTGTGGGTTTAGACAGAAGAGACCCCCACCCATTAGAAAGTATATTGCAAACATCCTTAAAACTGTACTTGAAGTTATAAAATAACAAATGATACGTGAGTTCTTAAAATAATATTTCAGACTTTGTTTTGGACTTAGAGATGTAGCTGTGTCTTTCCTGACTTAAAACCATAACGGTTTGCTGCAAGTACTGTCTACATAAAGAATATTTCCATCTTTATCCTTTTCCAACATACTCTTGGTTTAGGCTCCATTCTGAAGTCCTAAATTCCATTCTGACAGACTGGAATGACCCTTTGATGCTAGATAGAGGGGTAGGGGAAAACTTCATTCAGTGTATGTATGATTCCACCTAAAAATTCAAACTCTGAGAAGTAAAATGGGGGGAAAAAACCGCAGACTTCCTTGTTTCAGTTTAATGGCTAGATACATCTAGTTGTATGGGTCTTTCAAAATAGTAATGTGCTGTTTTGTATAACTTGTGCTTTAAATAGGTTGATAGAATAGTTGTAGACCTCCTAGTGTGTTTCTGCTTACAATTATGGCCTTAGGGATATATTTTAAACAGTGATCTAAACCTGACAAAACTAACCTTAAGTTAATCTTCAGCATTTGGAATTTTCAGTTGATCTTGTAAAATGATCTCCAGACATCTCTCAATGTAGAATTGAAAAACAGAGATTATAAGGTGGCAGTCTACAAAGATCATAAATATTATTAGGGAAAAGAAGTTTCATATGGTTTAAAAGGTGCCAGATTCAACATCAGTAAAAGGAAGGACAACAGAAGAAAGTAATGCAATAGTGATCTGTTTTTAAATAAATGACTAATTAGAAATAAAGTTGTTTCTCATAAAATACTTCATTTTGTTTTATGCTGTGCTGTAGAGCAGTGGAGCCACCTGACCTCTAGGCACTGCTGTAATACATATAGTAGTGTACAGATGATGAATGATTAAATATTGAGTCATCTTTTTCAGCTGCCAGTTGAAGCCAGGATAGAAGTGACTAAGAAGGCTATTAAGGCAGTCAAACATATTTCTGAGAAATCAAGGAAAAAACCTTCTGAGAATGACATGGATGATGCTGAAAGTCCATCTGTTACTTATGAAGAAACTCTGAATCACTTGCAGCAATCTCTTGCTCATCTGGAAACACTCACTCATAGTTTTATCACTTACCTGAAAAACAGTGAACAGGTAATGATTACTGATCAGGTGCTTGTTTTGAATGTTACCATGACTAGCAGTGATGGACTTCAATCTTATGTCATATTTTATTAATGTTTTGTACCTTTGTTTTTGTTGACCTGGTTTTTGAAAATTCACGTCCATCAGTATTTTCTTTTTCATAGTATATGTTAAATCTTGGTAGAAAGGAAGACTATGAATGATACAGCCCTGTAAATAAAGAGTACACTGATCCATGTTTAAAAATTATCTGTTCACAGGATACACTGCAGAAGTACGGTTATTTATATGATTTGTCAAGGTCAGAGAAAGAAAAAATCCATGACCAAGCAGTAGCTATGTGTATAGATGGTCAACCCCTGGACATGATACAACAATTGTTACAAGTGGCTGTTGGAGATCTAGGTCTTTCTCCCAGTGATATTGTCCAATGTGCTATTAAAAAAATTGTATGTGTGTTAAGGTAAGTACACTGCCACAATTAAGCCCAAAAATATCTCTTCTGGGTTTTTTGGTTTGGGGGTTGGGGTTTTTTTTTTGGTTGATTGGATTTGTTTGTTTTTGTAGTGTGTTCTTGTTTGCTTTGAATATCTGGATTTTGCAGAAAATTGGGCAATAACAGGAAATGAGGTTTTGGATCATTTATGCTCCCGTATACCTATAATTTCATATTCACATAAGATAGCTATATTTTTCTGAGTTTGGGAATCCTGGGCAATCTGAACAGAGCAAGCCACAGAACTCATCCTATTGACTGGAGAGTGCTTTTCAGTTAAAAACATTGGCTTTACAATATTGTTCCGTTATGTGTGTGTGCACTTGTGAATTTTGGTAAATTTACAATTGCACATAATTCTTCCCTCTTAAACAGAGTCAAAAGGCATGTTTGTTGGAAACGGCGGGTACCTCATGCAGGTGTTTGGGCAGTAGAGGCCTGGCAATGGCTGTTGCCACAACAGCTAGTCCTACAGGAAGAAGTGCAATTTCCATCTTTAGAATAACTTGCTGGGGTATTTCTGGGAGCTGTTTTTTGGGTGGGTTGGTTGGTTTGTTTGTTTTTCATTTGCAAGGTTTTGAAAAATTAAAATATAGGCTATATGTTTTTCTTCTTTATTCTCATAAAGAATGCTTCTTAGAGTTTTTGCTGTTTTCTTCCATTGTGTTATACCCTACCTCCAAATTAAACAGCAAGTGTGAGTGATCTATGCTTCCTACAGCACTTAAAAGCAACAATGATACCCTAAAAAAACCCTGACCTGAAAACTTCTTGGAGAGAAACAGGTTTCTAATGCGAGGAAGGGGATTGTTTTGCTCAACTTTTTCAGTGTTGTCATTGTTACTTTCTTGCTGTTAAGAGTGCCATCATACTATGAGCTATCCCACACACTGTACCAAAGCAAGGCTTCATCTCCATCTTTTTCTGGGATTCACAGCCCCAAACTTCACCAACTGTCTTTTCCGTGGCGTGACACAACCCAAATAACCAACCTTTTCATGCAACCCCATCAAACTGGGTCATCTTTTATTTTAAAATTATGGAGAAATAGGCTAGGAGAATAGAAAATGCAAAATAACTAGCTTCCACACAGTTTATACTTAGACTTCCTTGAATAATTCTGTTGAGATCTGGGCAAGACCTGTGTGATACAAAGGAACATGAAATACAGTTGATGCTGATCATCTTAATCTTGTTAACAGCAAGTTTAAAGTTTGCATTAACTTCAATACAATGATCTTTTGGCTTAATATATTCTGTATCGTCTTGCTTCCAAATTACAGTTCTAACACTTGTGAGAAACAGTCTAAAACTACTGTAGTCATGGTGCATTTCTTCAGTACTAGTCATGTCTTGAGCAAGGGAGTAGAGTCCTGCATTGAAGTCTTGCCTGTTTGGTCAGCTGCAGCCTCTGTACTTCATGTCCTATAGCCCAGAAAGGGACATGGCTTTTCTTCACAAGTTCAAGACTGAAACTGTTTTAGTTTGTCTGGCATTTGGGATAACATAGTCATCTCTGGGAATATAGAACTCTTAAAAATACCTGCTTATGGACATGTTTACAGACATGGTGAGGGTGTGGACACAGGTGAGGGAAAGCTAAGCACACTGTTTGAAAAGCCTTTCAGCGAAGTAAGGTGCTTTTCCTTGATTTTGTTTGATGCTCAGTTCTAGCTCAGCTTGCTGTGCATAACACCTTCTGTTAAGATTCGGTAAGAGATTTGACCGCTTCTGTAGCTGTAGTGATTATAAAATTCCTTTGGCATGTAACGTGAGACTTCAGCATGTCCTTTAAGGTTCAACCTTTCTCCTGCCGCAATGAAACTGAAGATATTTACTAGGGTGTTGAATTGATAGGGGATGTGGTTTGGGGGCTACAGTGATAATCCGTGAGGCAAGTGTACATTGAAAATGATTTGTTAGGGCTGAATGAGTCTGTGAAGATGCCATTGTTCTTTAACAAGGTTTAGGATATGTGGAAGTCCACAGATTTTTGTAGCCAGATAAGAGCAACCTGTCCTCTTTCCTACCAAGGAATTAGCAGTGTTCTGACCCTGCCTTAGTGTGATGGAATCTGCACTGTCTTGATGTTTTCTGTCAGAACAACTTAACCAAAGAGCACACTCAGTCCCCATTGCTGTTGTACTAGAGCTGAGATATGAAATTCTCAAGACAGCAAGCAAAGAATGAAGTTCTGGGATTTTACATCTACATCTCTGTCAGTATTTGTGTTCCCAGGATGAAGAGAGCCTGAGATTTATTTTTATTTTTTTCTTTTGCCATCACTGTTGACAGAATATCAATGAGCTCTAAGAATCCTTCTGTCCGTTGATGCTCTTTCTCCTTCAAAGCAGCAGAAAAGTATTCACTTCTTTTCTGCAGTCAGGTGAAATTAATTCATCAGGGATTTTTGTTTCATTTGAGGAAGCTCTCTTGGATTTAATGTTGCTGAGTGCTATTTGTTGCCTCTTCTTGTCTGGGTCTTTGATATACTGAATATACCAAATGAAAGACCTGTATCTGTAACCTAGTGGTTTCAGTAGAAATACTTCCCTCTTTTTTTTTTTT
>NW_010972653.1:2963602-3056103 GCF_000737465.1 Haliaeetus leucocephalus
TTTGGGGGGGGGGGACAACGACGGGGGGGGCGACGACACCAGATACTTCTTATTTACCTATTCATACAAAACTCTTCCAAAGTATTTCTGTTCCAAAGAGATACATGTAACAAGTACAAAAGAGTAAGTATTCTGTTATTAGATGGCTACTAGACACTGTTTAGCATTTCTAAGACCAGTTTAGATAGAAAAAACTGTGAGAATTTATCTTATTCTTCTGCATGCAGAAAAATTATGTGGGCAGGATTATCTGAACACACATAACAGAAATAGAGAAACAAGTCTAGCATGGAAAATAATCTATGACTCTACCTTTTCTTCAGCATGTATGTGGTGTATATTACAGCAGATTGAAGTGCCGCAGATGAGAAGAAGGCAGCCTGTCAAAGTGTCTGCGGTCCTCTTTGGCAGCAAATTGATTTCTCCTGTCACTCAGTTTAAGAGTGTTCATAGCATCCTCAATGATGGTAGAGCTTTTGCGCAGCAACATAAGATATTGTATTTCTTGTCTGCATTTGTCCATTTGATGAAGAATAATTTGGCTTTAGATAATCACTGTCCTGCTGTTTCTGACTAGAATATAGCAGTGTGATGCTGGGATATAAAGCTCACAAAGTCCAGTTATTTCAACTATAATGAGTCTCATTAACATGCAGAGTTTGAGAAACCTATCAAAATTCTCCTTTCTACTGTGCCTTTTTATCAGCATTTTTCTTCGAACTGAATTATTTGTTCTTTATATGCATTGCAAGGCTGGAATGTCTGCAAGTTGAATGAAAGTTCCAGGGCGGAGACCATGACCAGTAACTCCTAAGCAGCCGTTTCCAGTAAAGAAGGGAATGCCTTTTTCCGGTAGAGGAAACTGTAGTGGCAAAGATGGCAGAGTTAGTCGGAGGGTTCGGAAGATAAACTCATTTGGTGTGTGATGTGACCTACTGTGATCAGTAGAAATCTTCCCACCCCCTACCCCGCCCCTTTGTGGGGAGTGGGAAGATAATTTCATATCATTCATGATGAATGAACAGATAGTGACCTATGGAAAGTTTGACTACTACAATGATAAAGAGCATGAAGTAAAAATCTAACATAAAATAAAATAGAGAATACTTGAAATAATATTCTCTCTATTATGAAATTCTGTATAAGGATCATATTATAAAGTAGCATCACTCTAAATATAGGGAGCAATTGAAAGAAAGGTTGTTGCTTGGCATCTCTTAAGCCTGCTGGTATTAATGTTGTTGCTGTGAATAAAATTGGATGCCTCTCTATCCTACGCTCAGATGTTAGCTTTCAAGCTAGATCATAACATAAGTTAAAATATATTAACCACATTTTGTGCAATACTTGCATTTCAGGGTTAATGGGCAAAAACTACAATTAAAAAAGTAGTCTTGCCTCTGTACCTGGAATGACAAACTACTATTCAATAAATGCAACATTTCAAGGGAAAGCTCTTCAGGTTTATTTATTGGAGCTTTGATATGTTATACAATGTAGTTATTTTATACAATAATTTTGAAAGAGATCATGTTGGAAAATTCCGTCTTTGACAATTAACCTTCAAAGTAGCAGTTGTAAGGTTATAACACTGAACTTGGATTTTCTGTAGCTACGGTGGCAGGGAATGTAATTGAAGTATTGTAACCATAAGTGAAACAGGCCTGTATGGATGTGAAAAATTAGGATGGTGTCGGTGATTTGCCTGAAAGTTAAGCATCAGTCCACCACTTCTGTGACTGAAAATATGCATCCTTCTTTCAGTTTCGTAACTACACCCCCCCTTCAAACACAGTAAAATATCTTTTGTTATTAGTATTTTACTGACTGTCATAAAAGAACCTTGCAGAAAGTATTGCATTTATGTAAGATTAATTAAGTTACTTTTTGGCTTCATTTTTCAATAGTATACAGTATCACAGGCTTTAAAACTCTGACAGCTTCTCAGAAACAGTCTTCTTGTTAAATATAACATATAGTTATTTACCTGATATTAGGTACCTACATTGTAATTTCAAGAGCAGTATTGTCCAGTTCTGTTAACTACTTTTATCTCCCTTGACTCTCTAGTTCTGGCACACAAAATTCAAAGTAGGAACTCTTGCATTAGTATGTATAAAATCTCTCCAGCAGAGCATATCTGCATACTTTATACAACATATGTGTTGGGCACTTCCTTGTTTGCCTGTGGAAACAGCTGCTATAAATAAGTCAGTCGCCTAGTCAGTAGAAATCATGAACTTCTGAAAAAAACCCAGAAGATTTTGGTAATGATGGTAGTCTGATTAGACTTATCCAGTATTCAATTTAATCCATTATCTAAGATCACTCACATGATACACTGGAGACTTTCCATGATGCATGACTGGAGGCATGTTCATGGTTGGTTAGTCAGGGAAGACAATTTGCCTATTAAAGACTTTATGGCCTGCTTCATTTGCAGCTCCTAAATTTCTTATCTTAGGTGTCAAGATGGATGTGGCATTTTATGAAATTTCAGAAGTATTCACCAGGCAATAAGCAGGAAAGGTTTGGTGAAACTTTGAGTTCTTGTTTAATGGCCAGTGTTTCATGAAGAAGGTAAAACCAGCTTTATTAGACTGAGTAGCTAACTTAGAAGGAAAAAAACCCAAGATTTTTTACTATCTTGTTTCACTTGAGCAGGGGTCCTGCAGAGTAATTTTCTGATTTTGTACTTTTGTAAGTTGGATATCATAATTTCATGGTATTTCTGATGAAAACAATAGTTTGGCATTATGACTTTTTTCCCCAGCTTTGAATTATCACACCAACAATATATTATTTTCTTATTTTCCTGATATTTAGAGGAAGCACAAACAGAAAGAGGAAAATAAGGCTGGAGAAATAAGACAATATCAAGTATTTTCAATGAATGTTGTAATTGGGTTAAAAGATTTAGATGAAGCTAATTTATTCTCCTTTCAAGTATTCTTTGTACTTTATTGTCTTTGAGGAACTTGATTAAAAATGCATCCCTTTTTCTGAAGCTGAACTGAAATAAAAATAAGCCTGTATCTGTGTAATTATACTAGGCTTATATCTAGGAGTTTTGAGGTGAACATTGAATCCTGTTCTGTTATTTAAAACATGCATAAAATAGTATATAATCTGTGTCGAAGACTAATCCATCATTAATTATATTTGTTTCTGTTAGTAGCTGCTTATTTTTAATCATTAATCATTAAGAAAAGAACAAGGCAACAGTCTGTGGAAACTTGACACGATTATTTGTCTCATTGTCTCTTTTTAGTTTCTCTAATATTAGGCAGTAAAGGCAATATTAAGCTTAAAAAATGCTAGCTTTCAATCTTTCAAGATTTCTTTTTAAAATGCTTTCTTATTCTTGATAACTCTAACTTATTGCTTAGATTCACTTTTTTTCTCCTTTTCTCCTGCTTAGTAGGATAGTACCTGTCAGCGTATGACAAACTTGAAGCTTTCTGTAAATGTTCATATGTCTATTGTACTTGAGAACTGGCTTCACCGATGTATTGTCTGAAACCGTGGTTTTCTGTTTTCAGAAATGTCCACTAACTTCTGCGTATATGTTTTTTTTTGACCCGAGTTTTTTTTGAGGTGCTCAGAGCCTGGTTGCGATAGGAGCTAATGGCTTTCACTTCTAATTAGAGAGATGAAGGGTTTTTAAAGAGCAAATGCTAGGACTGTTCAGAACCAATCTCCAAAATTGAGGGTACCCAAAATATAAGGTTTGCTGGTCAGCCTCCTTTGATATGGAAGATAATTTAGGGTAAGTAGACCTGTAAGATCTCCATTTCTGTAGTCCATAGAATCATAGAACAGTTTGGGTTGGAAGGGACCTTTAAAGGCCATCTAGTCCAACGCCCCTGCAATGAGCAGGGACATCTTCAACGAGACCAGGTTGCTCAGAGCCCCATCCAACCTGACCTTGAACGTTTCCAGGGATGGGGCATTGACCACCTCTCTGGGCAACCTGTTCCAGTGTTTCGCCACCCTCATCGTAAAAAAATTTCTTCCTTACATCTAGTCTAAATCTACCCTCTTTTAGTTTAAAACCATTACCCCTTGTCCTATTGCAACAGGCGTGCTAAAAAGTTTGTCCCCATCTTTCTTACAGGCCCCCTTTAAGTATTGAAAGGCTGCAAATGTCCTATTCTTTTCTGTTTCAATCATGATTCTCTTCTTAGTTTGCAAGCTTTACGAGTATTCTAGTTTGCTTTAGATGTGCCATGTTAATGCCCTTTGTTGATGTCTTTTTATTACAAACTTAATTGAAAAAAACATGAAATGCATAATAATACAGGAAAATTTAAATCTGGCCTGTAAACAGAACATTAATGAAGTGGTTTGTGTCTGTCTTCACTCTGGGAACATATCTTAAATTTTCTTAGCTTTTTTATTTTAAAACAAATTTGAAACCATCTCCTAATGCATGTAGCTGCTTGCTTAAAATGATTACTTTAATACTGCTGTTCTTTTTACCATTTCCACATTTCTACAGTACTGGTGTGATCTAAATTTTTTTTGAGACTGAATTTTTTTAATGTGTTTTTTGGTGAAAATAGATTTTTATCTTTTGGACACACATGTCTCTTCAGGAGTCTAAAATCCTGGATATTTCTGTACTATAAATTATAATTTGATTGTTTCCAAATATTCTGAAGATGTTTAGGAAAAGATCTAGATTTAAACTTCACTCTTTTAAAGTTTATTTAGCTGCCATATGATATTATTGGTATTAAGAATGGCATTTCTATCATAGTCATGTGTAATAGTATTTTTTGAGAAAAAGGCTGGTGTTCTGAGCTTTCTACTCCTACTTTAAACTTATGAGTGCAGTATAGTAATATAAAATAAATATACTAAGGTTTCATCATGCAACAAATTATCTTGCATCTGTTCTGAATGGAGTTACATGTTGGTTTTAAAACTAGTGTTGTTCACTGAAGTGCTGGTCACCTGTTAAGATAAAAATAAAAATAGAAAAGTTGAAAATTCTGAATGCAGGAAGACAGTAAAAGTTATAAAAATTCAGGTCTCTATGCCATATAGTATAATCATTTTTAAGCAATATATTTATCTTACTGAAGTAATAAATGACAAAATTTATTAAATTAAATTTATTAAAATTCAGAACTCTTGACAAAAAAATTGTGAAATATTGCAGTTATTTTTACACATTACTATCAGCCATACAGTGTATTTTGGCTTTAGACAGAACAGTCAGGGTAGTCTGGACATGTATTCATTCTTACTAAGAGACCATATAGGAAGAGGCTGGTGTTTTTCATAGCAGAAGAGCTTTGATATGCTGATGAACTGTAGAGAAAATACACTTTATCTCTGGGGTTTTGAGTCATCTTTAGTAAGCTAACCTTGGAAGTACTTGCCTGCCTTTCTCTTTCTTTAATGCAGCATTGACAAGCTCTAAGATAGGCAAAACTGTTGTTTTTCTAGTTCATCCAGGCATCATTGCCACTGCAGTGGTTTCTATGAAGAGAAACTGTGTGCTTTATTGGAGTACCAGTGCAAAATCCCTCCCTCTTGCAGCACTAATTCACATCTTAGGTTTGTTTCGCTGAAAATGTTAGCAGAAAATGTCACTTGCATTGCATTATGAGTGAAGCTTTTTTTCCTACCAGAGTGATTTTTTTTTCCAGTATTTCCTACCTGTTGACCTGCGGAAGAACACTGTATTGTAACTGGAATGTCTGATGAGCAGTGTGATTCACATTTTTCTATTCCTACACATGCATAGTAGCTTGACACTTCCCTTTCCCACATGCTGTTCTTGACCACATATTCCCTATTTTTAATTCTGTTGGTTCTGGTAATCATGAACCTAGTTGATCCAACTGAAAATTAACCACGGCAGGGTGGGGGGAAGAAATCTGTGGAATCAGCAGATAGGATTCTATTGATTCAGGTTACAGTGAAATTGGTTTAAACCAATAGTGATACTGCAAGATGATATTTGAAAAGAAAAGATGGTGACATTTATGTGTAACCTCTAATCTGTTTAGTTGATATTGGTAAGATCTTTAAAGTAATGAGATTACATGTGTATATTTTGCTGACCTAATCTGTGTTAGAAGTGCTAAATTTTAACTATTCTTTTTCTTTCAAGTTTCACGTAGGTATTTCAGTATTTCTCTTTCCCACTCTTTTCTTGTTGCTCCTTGCATTACTTTGACATAAAAATAAAGGTACTAGTTAAGCAGGGAAAGTGGAAAATTGCTATAATTATTGAACAATTAATGTAAATCCTACAGGTGGATAGAATTAGATACGATATTAAGGACCATTTTAATGTTAATTTTATGTCTTCCCCTAACAGTGGAAATGGTGGCTCATCTATATCAGTGAAAGATCCACTTGGAATCCTAGAAGGCATCATTTCTGCAGTGCATGCAAGTGTTGAGAAAGGGTAAGAACTTCCTGTATGGATTCTTTGTTTAAGACTTTGAAAGATACTTCTCATGAAAGCATTGAAGGTACAACACTGAATATGGATGATTTTTCTTCGTGGATATATATAATGGGCTTGCACTTAATTTTCTAAGACTTTATTCTCGAACAGGCTATCATTTGTCAGGTTCAAAATCTGAGCCCTGACAGAAGCCTTTACTTAGTCATTTGGAAGAACGCAAGTCACTGAACCTAAAATTTAGGTAACTGTGTATTATGGAGATTTGAGAAAATGGTTTTTCTGTTGTGACTACTGCAGATTGTATATCTACTTGGGAGTACTTCACTGCTTTTTTTTAGTAGATAAATTGCAAATAATGACAACTCGCTTTCAGATATCTGAATTTAGATATCTAAATTTGTCAATATTTTAGGGTATAGTGCAGAAACAGTTTCACAAATGTTGTATGATGCTTCACCACATTTTTTCTCCTCTTTTGGGGATGCCCTTATTTCAGGTCACATAATGGTCTGTATGTCTCACTGACATTTTCCACTGCAATTCCAGTAAAGACAAGGAAGAAGAAAAAAATCAGTTTTGTTTGCAGACATACAAACTAAGAACTTATGTATGATAATAATAATAAAACCCCATACTCTGTGGTAGCCACACAAAAACAATTACACTATTGTCTGGAGGCTTCTCCACTGGCATTAAATTAGTTAAATATTGGATACTGAAGTAAACTGAATTGATGTCAAAATCTATAGTAAATCTTACTTGCAATATTCTAAGGTAGAATGGGAGAGTTGGTACTATTTTATTCTGAGATGCACTTGCTGGAGTCTTTTATTTGTATACTTCATCAACATTTAACTGCTGAAACAATAAGCTGGAGTGGAAGTCATTGTGATTACAAGAGATTGTTTACATTCATTTAAATACTTGTTCTTATTTATCGCCTTAAACCTCAGCTATTCAATTTACAAAATATAAATCTTTCCCTCAGGAAAACATATATAAACATCAAGTGCGAGCTCTACAAAACTCTTTAAATATTCCAGCAGGTCCTCTTAATTCCCAAACTTTTAATTTACAGTTTGAATGCCACCTGTTCAGCAGAAGCATGTCTAATTTAGTTGAAGTTCTGAGCTAACAGCATCATTCAGACAATATAAAGTCTAAGTAAAATTGAAATCCTTGTAATATGGAAACCTAAGCTGCCAATGTTTATTATTTCAGAGCTGCAAGACAGGTTAAATTGGTGTTTTCTGTCTGATATTACTTTCCCGTCTGTCTTATTAAGACAAATAAGGGAACATTAGTTATAAATCACACTCCACCTGGAACCACTTTCTGATTTTTTTTTTTTATTTTTTTTATTTTTAAGAAAAAAATTAGCTTTAGTTTAAAATAGCACTAAAGCATAGCAGAATAGCATTTACTGATTTGTTACATGCTAGTTAATAACCTCTAGGGACATAATAGATTATTCTGTCTGCAGCTGCTAGATGGTTGGTGAGTTCATGGTAATCTGTGTATTGTACATGCTTTCACACAGTTAGAATGTATTCAATACAATACACTTTTTGAATCAAATTATTTAATTAAGAGTTTTTCTAATTACCCAAATCAGGAAAACCCCCAAAATTAGTTTTTTTAACATCTCTTTTTTTCTTTCTAGGGATTATGGGCATTCTGCAATCATTATCATACTAGAACATAGACTAATCAAGCTGGCTAGAGATGGTACAGAAAAAAATAAGAAATGGCTAGAGCTACAATCAGGAGAAACTAATTTGTGTATGTGGAGTGTAAAGAAGGGACTTGCAAGGAAAGAAAGAGAATATAGAGCAACATGAATAAGCATCAGATACAAAAATGTCATACTTAAAATGCAAGCAGTCAAGCTGGTTTTCCATGAAGTCAGATGGTGTGGAAGTACAGGCATCAGTCAGGACCAGGCACCATAAAAAGGCTTGGATTTTCTGGTGCTGAAATCCAGCATCATTATGATACAATTGGCAGTCAAAGGAGTATGTAGGAGAATATGTAACTGTATAAATGGGTTTATATGATGTTACATGGTTATCTGAAGCTCAGAAAAAGTTCCTACGCCCCTTAGCTTTAGGCACTTGATTTATGAGATCTAGTTTCCCTGCAGTCTCACAGAAGTGAGCTCTTCCATTTCCAGTCTTATGTATTTGTTATGTGTTGAATGTACTTGTTAACAGCTTTGAAAATACATGTAGTACTTTCATTAGAATTACCAAAGACTGTTTAACACAGTATTGTTTAATTACAGGGAGGAAGTAGTTTCTTCAGATGACCTTCTGGAGTGGTTGAGACCTTTCTGTGGTGATCACTCTTTAGCAGTGAAGCCTCGCATCAGAGTATTGCAAATTCTGGAGCAAGCCTTCCATCTCAGTGACGAAGACAGCAAGCTACTTGTGTACTTCAGGACGCAAGCTGTTCTTAGAGCTTGCTGGCCTGAAACAAAGGTATTAATATTGATTGCTATAAATGGTAGCATAAGACTGTTTTTATGCAAGGATTATATGATGAAATGCTGGTTTGCAATACATGGTTGCGATGCATGCTGTTGGTATTGGAACTAATCCTACCTTCCTTTTAAATCAGGTTTCTAATACATTATGATTCTTTGAAAAACAGTGTTAGGTAAAGTTAACAGACTCAGCTTTTGTTTGCAATCAGGAGTACATAATACTGAACTTGATTAAACACTAATGATTTTCCTCCATGTCAAGCACTGACTTTGAAGTTTCTCTATATTCTTTCTTTTCTGACCATTTTTTCTGTCAATTTTACGTTCCCTCTTTATCTTCTACTTGGTGTGACATTATAGTCAGAATTAGAATGAGAATTACTTGCCACTGTCTCTTCTTTTCTGGGGTCTTTAAGTATGATGCCATGAACGTGTAGTAGGAGCATCAAGGACATTCTCAAATGAAAAGACTTGATTGATAAGGGAATGCATTCAGTCATAGTTAGTCTGCTCTTCTCTCTTAAGAGGTAGCACCTAACAACTGAAAGTAGTTGCTTAAAAACAGTTCATGCCTTTAACTGCACAAGTGATAGTTTTAAGTCTTTTTCAGTGTAAAGTCGGGGAAAAAAATAAGGTAGAATCACTGGTGAAAGAAGTTACTCTTAGCTATTTATTTGTTTCCAACTAAGAGAGCCGGAGTGCTTGTAGTTCAAGTTTTCAAGTCTAAAACAGATTAACTTTCCTTCTGAATTAAAGGGTGACAAAATGCCTAGCTTTAATTTTTTAAGTGTATGTAGAAGTTGATCTAAGACTACTAAGGATCACCTAGAGAGTGTTCTCAGGAGCGAAAACACTTGAGTGTATTAAGTAGAATATTAACTCCAGATATACAAAAAGGCTCTTGTTGGTTATTCATTAATATTTTAACTGCTTTATTTCATGACTCATTTTGGTGAAGTGTTTAACATCAGCATACGTATTTTTAGAGTTTCTACATTTCCGAGTGCAACGAAAATATACTAAAGGCTTAACAGGAAGAAGTAGTCTTGTCTTTGAAGCTTGTGCCATTTTGAAATCATATGAGTATCACTTGCTGCATGTAGACTTGTTCAGAAGCAGAGCTACTTTTTGTCCATTTTCTAAATGCCTCCCCCCCATGCTAAGACCTATGGAACTAAAATAGAATAATTCCAATAGTTCCTCAAAAAATCTGTGCCCAAAACTATTTTATATTCATATAAAACAAAAGCAATATCTCAGTTTTGACTCGCTGTGCTAAGATCATCCGAGGGTATAATCCTAATAAAAATCTTAAAAGAAGAAGAAAATGCTTATCTCTTGGCTTCCTTTAGAAATTACTTTTTCTCTTGCATTCACAGTAATACCAGCACTTAACTCCTCAACTACTCTTCAGGTCTCTGTCTATGATTGGATTCTTCATCTTCAGTTCAATCCTTTGTCAATATTTGTGTTGCCTGTGAACAGCTTTCCAATCCAAAAGCATTTCAAGTCTAAAAGATTCAACTGGAGTATGTTTTAAGGAAAAAGTCACAGGTAGATAATGGCTTTCAGCCATGTCTGTAGAAGACAGAAGAACCTGTATTTGACAGAAACCTTGTGAGACTCATTACACTTGTTTGAGAAATATGTAAGATAAGATCACTTTTATTTTTTCCCATAATCTGGTAAGTCAAAATGTATATAGCTTTACAACCTGAAACTCGCATCCATTTCCTTTTGTCTCGTGATGTTTTAGGAATTAATTGAATGCATTGCATATGCTGCTGGTTCACGTGCAGCTCGCTGCCCACCAAGTCCCCCAGGGCCCTCCCCAGCCTGGCTGACCCCAGCTGTGCTCTCCCAGGTGCAGCATGGCTCGTGTGACTCTTGTTGGCCTAATCTTCCAGCCTGTTTAGGTCTCTCCTTATAATCAGTTAATAAATTCTGTTTCCTGAAGTGGTGGATTTTTAGAATACTCCTAGTTTCAAGCAGGAAAACATACCTGTTTTTTGTGAGGGAAGAAGTTTGTACTGATTATAAGCAGCAGTTCATTTGCTCGTAACACAGAGTCGCTGATCACTTCAGTGCTCTACTCTTTTGCTGATGAGTAAGCAAGCAGTGCAAGAAGCCATGTAGTAAAAAGCTTAAGTACTGTGCTACATAAGCTCAAACCTTTCCAAGATAATTGTATAAAAATGTATGTACAATACTGTAATATAAAATTCTCTGTATATAGTATTTATTATTTAGCTAAGTTCAGAAGTAGTTTTCATGCTTAGCAATAGTGAAAGCTGTGCTTATATGTACATAAAAATCATTGTTTTTTCGCCCCAATTCCTGCTACAGAGTGCAATTATAAGAGTCCTGTTGGAACATACTTAAAAATTATTCTGATTTTCATGTCAGTTCAAGCTAAATGTGATAGATGAGAACCCTTTGTTTTCATTGAATATTTTGTGCTAGGTAACTATTGTGTGATTTAGACAGAAGAGTCGTATTGGTTTGTCCATTGAGTCCCAGTCATTGAAATTCAGAGTTCTTCACAAGTGTCCAAGAAAACAAATGAGTGATCCACTACTTAGACTATTTTTTTTCTTTTTTCCCCTTCTAGTCAGCTGATGTCAAATGCTAGTCTACAAGTTGATATTAGAAAAATCAAGTGATGACCTTATTTGATTATTGTTTGCTTATTTTGTGAATTAACGAACAGAGAAAATAGCATAATAAAACAGCATTTCACAATCCTTCATGGTATTTTAGTGAAACAAGAACACTGCAGCATTCAGTAGTTACATGACTGCTGAAAAGTGAAGAGAGAGATTTGTATATGAGCTTTTGGCAAAGCATTAATTAAGCAAGTTTCTTGTGCAAGTTAGTGCTTTGGGTGCAAAGACCTTCAAAAGCAACCCCATTCTACAGAAGGGGATGTTGAAGCACAGTTTAAAAGTTTGATCAGGTTGCTCTGTAGTCCTGGGTGAAGCAGGGTCAAAAAGTAGACGTGAGGAATTATATCTTTCAAACATGTGCTCAGACTGCTATGTCAGTCTGTCTGCCTTGTCTGTAGGTGTCAATTTCTCCAGCATCACTATACCTTTATTAATTTGGTCATCCTTTCTCATCCAGAAAAGTAGTAAAAAAAGAAAATCACGTTTAAAAAAAGGGGGGTGGGGTGGATTGAATGCTATTTTTAGATTGTAGAGGAATGCGTTTAAAGGTTGTTGGTTTGTTTGGTTTTTTTTTTTTTTAAATGAACTTTAAATTGCAAATATTTAAAAAAATGTATTCATTATCTTACTTCCAGATTGTTTACTTGCTTGACATTTCTTACACACTTTTAGGGGATCCCTCTTTCCCTTTACCATTCCTTGGTACAAAAAGGGACAGCAGGTATTGTAAAGGATGAACATGGATTTCTATTGAGTAAAGATAAGTTTAATGATATTGCAGTGTTCAATTACCAGAAAATGTGTGAAAGCCACCCTCAGTGTGTCTACTAATCCTCTTAGTCAGACTTTGCATACATCAAGGAGGGACTTAATATTTAATTATGCTCTAGGTGCTGTAAGTAGTGGTCCCACAAATCAATGTGCTGCTGGGAAACAGGCCAGCTCTTACAAAATTAAAAATGTACTTTATGGAAGCAGCTACCTATCAAACAGTCAGAAACACAGCAATTTCCAGTTCTCTAATGATTAGTTAACAAAATTAAAAATTCAGGGGTCCTCATTTTTCAAAGGCTTTGAGAGTCTTTAATTCACATTCTAGTAGCATCCCACGCTACTGGAGGGAGGAGGCATGCGTTGTTTTAATCCTCTTGATGAATTTTATCTGAGCTCTTCAGGTTCTGTAATTTTCTAGTTAACTGGTGCATGAAAAATATGGGTCAAAATACTGACTTTTTTATATATTAAAAAAATGAGGGGGGCGGGGGGGAGAAAAACATGGTTTAGAAAGTTCATATCAAATTTAACTTTGTCCATCTAAGACAGGAAATCCATTTGTTTTCACATAGTATATAAAAATACAGTCTGTAATGTGATCCACCACTTAGACTATTTTAACACTGCACTGTCTTACATATGTGAGGTATCAACTAACAGGTTATGTGTATGTACATAGTTGTTCAGGTCAGTGACCAGTTACAAGGCATAAGTTACAGTAATAAGAGCTAGGGTTTTGCCCCAGGAAGCTACAGCAGCACTAACAAAGCTTCTGTAGGTAAACAAAGGGTTAGTTTAAGATAAGAAGTTAATAATTGTGAAGCCTCTCTAAGACACACCTTGTCTTAAAAGGATTTTAATTATTGCACAAATCCAAAATGTAATTACTACTTGCATGCCACTTAAATGCAGATAGCTTTGTCATTTAGAGAAGGTAATCTCATTTTGCCTTTCCCCTCATATTGTTATATTATGGTTTTTTCATGATCTTGGGATATACAGAGCTGTGGAGGGCTAAGCATTTTTGAAAATTGGAAGGCATATCTAATATGAATTTAAGATTGTATTTTAGGTACCTTTCTTATTTTATCTGGTTTTCTTTTCTCCCTAAAGTTTAGCTTTGAAAAACTGCCAGATTAATTTGTATTTGTATTGTGTACATCCCACGCACGTTTGCCCTTCCTTCGTATAGGCAATTTATGCTTGCCATATGCAAGTTTTGTGTGTCTCAGCGACCTTAGTAATGTCTACATTAAAATAATGATTTTCTGAGAACTTGGGTATGGCTGTGAAGCCTCCGTTGCTCTTTTTTTTCTGGTTTCTCCAGTATATGAAAAATGTGTATCTGTTTACATGATGTTTCTTCATATGACTTCATAAAGAAAGGTCTCAAAGGGAGTAAGTCAATGTCCAGTGATTTTCAACTTTTTCCCATTGCCTCTACTTGTGTCAGAGATTTAAACATAAGGATTTGGAAAGCACGGTGAGATTTAAGAATTCCCCAGCCATTGTACTGAAGTAATTTATCGGGTAACAATGACCTGTATTTAGCTTGATTTGGCAAAATACGAGTGAAGGAGCTGTATCTGTTTAATCCTCAGCCATCTTTTATTTGTGAAGATTGCTTGATTAGAAGAAAGATTTATGGTCCTATCAACTTTGAGTAAATTTGTTACGATGGTGTTTATAATTCTAGAGACATTGTTTCTCTGCTGGTAATGCATAAAAATAAAGTTTAAAAAATTCAATTTGAGTTTTAATTAATATTTTAAAACACTAATTTCCGTTCTTTGAAGATGCAATTTATCCATATAAGAACATGTGAAATGTATTTTTTCTGGGAACATAAATTGTAGCGTGTATGATTAATTAAAAACTTCAAGATGCAAATGAAATATTTTCCATTAACTACACAAGTAAAACATAAGACAAAGTGGAGAGAAAAGCAGTATAGCTTGAGTGAACAAGACGGTTTTGAATGTGAGCCCTAGGTACTACGGTATTCTGTGGCTACCAGCAGTTGCTTCAGAGGAAGATAAGAGTCCTGTGGAGTGGATTCATGGGGATAATTCATTCTCTGTAATAGGTCTTTTGTAAAGAAGGTATAAGTGGAGAATAGTTTAAACATTGTATATTCTGCTTTGATCTCAATTTCAGAAATATTAAGAGCTCATTAGTTATGTATTCAGAGTTCTATTATTATGTTGCAAAGAAATTGGTGGGTGAACTGTGGTTCAACCTTGGGTGTCTCTTGCTAAATTCTTGGTATTGGTACACCACACAGCATTGAGTCATTGAGTGCAAAACATGCTGACACTTTGTTTGAAGGATTTTTTTTTTTTTACCTTTTTATGTGACTTGGTATGTGTGGTGGTTCTATTTTTATAGGATAGCAAAATCCAGAAAGTCAAGTTCCTGCTCTGTTTTTTGTACTTCATCACTTTTTTCCTTATTCTGTTGTTTACTCAATCTATGTAAACAATTCCAGTCATGTTACCTCATGCACAGTGTCCTCTATGTCTGTAACTATTCTCCCCTCTATCTCAGGGCCCACTGTGATACGCAGTATACCTCCTGAAAGGAGGTAATTGGAGAAGTGAATGTGATGTCCTTGTGGAAACTAACAGCTCATGCTTATGCATCCCAATGCCTTGATTGCTCTCTGACTTCAGCTGTATATTAACCAGAGGTCTCTGAATTTCATTCAGTGAGGCTGAATGAGGCCAATTTAGCATGTTTTAAAATGTGATGCTTTACCATGGTTGTTTTATTTACCATCATATGGTCATTTACTTACCCTAGATTTTTTTAAGTCAATTGAAGGTTTCTTTCTACAGCGTCCTTGACAAACATAAGCTAGCTCATTTGTGGGCAATATTATCTGTTCCATGCTTGCAGTCCTCCAAAAGCATCATTTAATGTCTATAAGCAAAGAAGCAGTCATAAAATAATGAGAAATTCTACTTTTTACCTTTACCATTTGATCATAAACTGGTTTTTTGTTTGTGTTTTTTGTTTTTGTTCTTGTTAGCAGATCAAGTTCTTCAGTGGTTTCTAGTCAGGGATGTTGTTAAAAGCCTTTTAAAAATATAACTAAATTATAAAACTGTTTTTCTTTAGGCATTATTTTGTTACTATCTTAAATGAGTGTTTTGCATTAATAACTGATGTTCAGTTGATGCCACGCATTTTTTCAAACAGTCTTGCCTTATTCCATCAACCATCTTGCTAGCTGACACTTACTGTTTAGAGGTCTGTAAAATCTATCATTTGAGGAGCCCCTCTCAGGTATTCTTAAAATAGGTTCTTACTTCATAGTAATTTCTGATAGTTCATGTTGGTTGAGAGAGTGAGGGGTTTTTTCCATATTGTTGCTATTATTACATAAGGACTCAGCTATGATGACTGTGACTGCTAGGACTTTCACTACATCAAATCAAAAAGAAAACCACCAGCTGCAGTGCTTATGTAATGCCATTCAGTATGACAGTTGCATGATGCTGCCCTACCTTCTGATTATTTTCATGGCTATAACAGAGCTACTCATTTATTTCAATTTTTAACAGCTTAAAGAATTTTGTGATATCCATTCGCTTGGTACCTTAAATGCTGTTGGTCTAGGTCATAAATATGGAAAAGCAATAGTGGAATTTTGCATTAAAAATGTAAGTCTTTCTTTTATTGTTTTTTTTACTGAAAATAGTAGTACTGAAATACGTCATGGTTTAAACCCAGCCAGCAACTAAACACTACACAGCTGCTCACTGACTTCCCCCCTACCCAGTGGGATGGGGGAGAGAATTGGAAGGAAAAAGGTAAAACTCATGGGTTGAGATAAGAACAGTTTAATAGGACAGAAAGGAAGAAAATAATAATGATAATAATAACAATAATAAAATGACAACACTAATAAAAGGATTGGAATATACAAAACAAGTGATGCACAATGCAATTGCTCACCACTTGCCAACCATTGCCCAGTTAGTTCCCGAGCAGCAATCCCCCCAGTCCAACTCCCCCAGTTTATATATTGGGCATGACATCAAACGGTATGGAATACCCCTTTGGCCAGTTTGGGTCAGCTGCCCTGGCTGTGTCCCCTCCCAACTTCTTGTGCCCCTCCAGCCTTCTCGCTGGCTGGGCATGAGAAGCTGAAAAATCCTTGACTTAGTACAAACACTACTTAGCAACAGCTGAAAACATCAGTGTGTTATCAACACTCTTCTCATACTGAACCCAAAATATAGCACTGTACCAGCTACTAGGACAAAAATTAACCCAGCTGAAACCAGGACAAATATTACTTAAAATTGTAGTCAGCATAACAACCTGTTGTTCCTGAAAGAAGGTATCTTAGTTTATTGTGGGTTGTTCTTTTTAAAAAAAACATCTTTTACTTTGTCAGATTAGCCTATCTGCAGGATGACATTTTGGAAGGATTAATTTTGACAAGTTTTCATTTACATGAAAACAGCTTTTAAAATCATTTTTCCTCTATTGGCAAGTATTGCAGACTTTGGTTATTAAGACACCGGTTGTACATACAGTTGAATACTGGGAGCTTGTGCATGTGGTCCTTCTTGATGGTAGATGATCAGAAAAGGTAAATTGAAAAGCCACTTGCACAACGTATGGGGGGAAATGGATGATGCTAACTTAACTGTTTAAAGTTAAAAGTAATATTTAAGGATTAGGATCTTGTCATTTCCAGGCTGCATGTTCCAACACCCTTTTCTTTTCTTTATATACAGATTATGAAATATGAAACAGTGATTAGTAACTGGCACATACGAGTAAAATGACTTACATGTTTTTAAGTATCTTGTGTTGCACAGAGGTTAATTTTAGCCATGATTTACATAGATTCAAATTTTTACCTATTAACAGACACCTAGTCAATATACATTTTAAATTACATGTATGTTAATCCTCTCTCTTTCAGTTTTAGCTAGCTAGATATATAAATCTTTCAAATGCGTAATTTTTTCTTTATTTGCCCTTATCTCTCTATCAATATCTATGTACAGTCTTCAGAGCTTTTCTCTGTGCTGAAATGTATTTGCAGATTAGGACATAGTCTCCTGCAGAATACAAATGAATGGATTTTATTTTTTGCACGAGTTATGCATTTTTATGCATTAGGCAATGCATTTGTGTTTACTGAATCTGTATGCGTTTTTTAGTGTTAGTGAGCTGCATATCAAGCAGATAAGGAATTCAACAATATATAAATCAGTTCAGAATAAAAGAGTTCTTGGGTATGTCTACAAGACAGGCAACTCAACATGTGGCTGGGCCTTTGTTTAGTTCATCACCAGTAGGCTTCTGACTGATTTGTTTTTAAACTTGAATCCCTTAACTTGCTTACCCTGTTCACTGACTTCAGTTTGAGCAGGATTTGACCTGTGATATTATATGCATCCCTTTAGTATCTGTGTGCAGCAGGCTTTCATATGTGGTCAGCACTCATAATAATTTTTAATATGTGAAGTCCAGCTTTGGGGAAAGTGCAAGAAAGCCTCCTTTGGGGTAGAAGGTACGGGTTGTGAACACTGAGTTGTCATGCAAAACTCTTGACTTCAGTTTTAATTTTGTATTGACTGCTCTAAGATTGTTGTTTTGATAGCAGGCACTTCCTTGTGGTCTGTCAGGCATTGGCTGTTTTTCCAAAGTCCAAGTCATAGCAGCCCGTGTTCTCCTTGGGGGTTCAGGACTTGGAATATGCTCCACCAGGAACTCCTGTGTCCTTGTTGGTCTTAAACTCAAATGGAGGGGAGATGTGAGGTAGGCCTTTGCATCACTGTCTCAGGTTATATCCCCCCTAGTAATGGAAATCAACAGTACTTTGGATGTTGTGGGTTTTTAAATTTTGGGGGTTTGGTTTGTTGTTGGTTTTTTAAGTGGATATCCCTTAATAAAGCTGTTGCTTTTTATTAACTGGGATAAATCCATATGCATAGCTTCAAAATGCTTTTTGCAAGCAAGAGAATTTAATCTGGTGTACCGGTCCAGGCTACAAACCAGATCATATTTTTCCTACGGTGTTTCTTCATAAAACAGAACTAAATTCCATCATTATACAGGGGCATTTGTGAGCCCAGTAGAACAGCTTTTAAAAAGTTACCATTTCTCAGCTGTGACTTACTACCATGTAATACGTTTCCATTTACCAAGATCCAAAATGGATTGAAAGTAGGATTATCCACATGTGAACTTGGGCAGATGGAGAAAGTAAGATGAAAAAGTCTCATTTAAAGCTGACAGGTTCCTCTGCCATGAGGGGAATATATTTGAAATATGTTTCTGAGAAGGTAAAACTCATCTGTGCTAAAAGAAAGATGGACTTCTCAAATCACTCATATTGGCATACAAAAATTTTTTTATGGAACTTAGTGCACAGGAAATCTTTGAACTTGCCAGGTTTACAATTTAGTTGTATGTGTTCTTTAAATTGCACTTTTCTTATCCAACAGTGGTGTGAGTAAACTAACACTTCTGTAATCTAAACCACAACTTCCCATGGGTTTTCTCAAAAGTAAAAGTTTTTATCAGCTTTCCAAAAATAGGAAGTAAGTGCAGTAGTAAGACTGAATGCTCAGTAAGGAAGCAGATTATGTCAGTGCCTCGTAGTAGTCGTCTGACAGCATTCCTTCTAGGAAAACTTTTTAATTTAATTCTAAAAGATTGTGAATACTTAAAGTATATAAAACCTGGTCCTGTATAAATGTGTTCTTTAAACTATATTTCTTCATTGAATTGCCTTTAACTCTGTACATGGCAATATGTTGCTAGGACATAGAGTAAAAGGTACTATGTCATATTATTGTTTAAACTTCAAAATTTTGATAAATGCTGGGGAAGGAACTTTAAGGAGATACTAAGTTTGAGGTAAAGTCTGTAAAATATATCTTTGAGAAGCAACTTTTGCTTGACCTCATTGACTCCTCTTCAGCTACCTTCTGAGAGTACACGTTTCACATAAGGAAAATGGTAAGTTTGCTTGAGTCCCTGTGTTCCCTCAATTCCACTTGGAAACTGCATATAACAAAATATTGTGGGCCCAGTGTGTTTTCGTAATGTAACTTTTAATTAGTGTGTGAGTACGTAAAAACGTCAATGCTGGTTCACATCAAGGTCCAGTTCAGCCCGGTATTCTGTCTCCAGCAGCAGCCAAAAAACCAGACCTGGAAGGAAGAGTATGAAAAGGAAAAGTATATATCAAACTTACTCCAATATTGCCCTTGTCTGTGGGTAGTCAGAGTGGGGTAGTTAGGAATAAGAACTGGAAACAACTCTATGTATACAAGCTGTAAATTCAGGTGTTACTGTGGCAAGATTAAGTAAGTGGAATCTTGATAAAATCCAATAAGGAAGACTTACCTTTTAATCGATAGGTTGGAATAATTTACCAGAAAGATATTAAACTTGTTTACAACTTAAACTTGTTTACTTAAGTCAAAAGACTAAGTCTATCAGGAAGCATTCTAGCTCAAACAGAAGTTACGATTTTAGTGCAAAAATTATTGGATAAAATTATGCACAGAGATACGTAGATTATCAGAATAGATTGCAATAATGGCTTCCTCCAGCACTAAAATCTCTTAAACGTTGGCGAATGAGACTATAAATACAGTGAGGGAAAAACAGTAAGGAGAAAGAGTGGTAGTTCCCCACTTCTCCTCCTTCTTGGGATCCCGGACTTCCAGCGTGTCTCACAAAACAGGATAGTTCACTGGTTTTTAACCTCTTCTGTCTGGCTATATGTGAGGTCTCCTCCTAACCTGCCTTTAACCAGGTAACTCACACTGTCCATGCCCAAGCTTGCAGGTTTGCTCCCATGATTACTCTTGACTTCCTTTCTTCGTGTGTGCTCTTGCCTGTATGCTGGTAGACGGGTGGCTGAATGACACGGTGGTTCGTTCCTCCAAGCCTGTTACTACTTTCCCCAGCCTGACCCTGTTGTGCCTTGGAGGATTTCCCTCTCAATCATGGTGCTGGTAGTGTGTTGGGGAGTACAGCATTTGTGGTTTTGCCTTAAAAAAGGGTTTACTGTTGCTCTGGGATGCGAAGGTGTTGCAGTATGTGCTTGTGGTTTTGCTTTGTTTCACAAGTATTTAATGTGTCTAACATCAAGGCTGATAGGATGTCTAGCATCTTGAAATGGTTTGAAGAGAATGAAATAAATAATAGCCTTTAAAAACTCCTTATCTTACCTTTGCAGGGTCAGTAGCTGTACAATTTCAGGAATAGTTGTACACTTTTGCAGTTTGTTTTTGCTGGTGATTTTTAACATTTGTGTTCATATTGTGAGTAATGAACTTATAAAATTACAAACTAAGTTAAATAGATATTTCTATGTCCTTTTTAACAAGCTGTTTACTTTGCAGCCTTGTACTGGAAGTAGATTTCAGTAACTTTACGTTTGTGCAGACTTTTCAATAGCTGCACAGACACGAGCAGAATAGGGAATGAGGGACTACAGGTTGACCCAAAAAATGGAAGGATTAATTTCTTCAGTGACCAACCCTGACTGGCCTGTTTGTGTAGGAAGGGCAGTATTTTCTTTGCTGTTTTACCTAATTAGATTGTAAACTCCTTAAGGCAGGATTTTTGTATTTCTGTGCCGTTCACGGCACACCAAGATGGCAATTACAGAAATTTTATCAAATTATTATCAGTCCTTTCAGTCATTGTTTATAAACCATGTTAAGCCCTGTCTAATGAGTGGAAGCAAGCTTTAGCATCAGTATTCACTATCTCGAATCTGAAAAAAAATCTTTCATGTCAGATCTTGCCTATTATTTTAAAATGCAGCATAGATGAATTCTGTACCACCAGTGCTTGGGCGGGGGGGGGATAAATAAAAACATAGTGCATTTTGCACGGAGTCCTGACAAATTGAAAACGTATCATAGCAATAAGGGACTACTCAAATGCCTGCTCAGTGTTTTTATTTTCAATGCCATATTAATTCAAATTTATGCTGCAGTGATGAACATGAACATATTTTGAAATATTTACATTTACAATCTGGTGGATGTAATAAAATGAATTTTATAATCATGTAAATCAGTAGGTTTTTGGTTGTAGCTCTTGGAAACCACAGATGTCTCTGCCTTTAATATAGGAAGTAGGTTTTAAGCACGGATGTAGCTTTTGTCAAATAAACAAGCAATTACAATGAAGGAAAATATTTTTCTGATTTCTACATCTTGATTCTTTGGTTACAAATACCCTTGTCAATTATTTCCTTAGAACATTAGTAGTGAACAAAATCTGTTTATGAAAACCATGGCTCTGCCATACTCACAGGGAGTAAATATGTAATTTACAGAACAGGTTTCATTGGGCAGTGGGAGGTGGAGGTCTCTCTGCGTTAGTTTTGCTGCTTACCATTCTTGTTTGTAAATAGGCAGCGCTTTGTATTTTATCTCGGGGGAAGGATTGGATTGGCTGGATCTTCTTATTGGCATTTCCATTTTTTAAGCAAAACTTTCTCTAGGTTATCAGCCAAGTTGGTCAGCACCAGATTCTCAAGTTATATAGCTTTAGCAATAAAGCATTTACAACTCTATCAGAAGTCTCTGTCCTTTAGGATCAGGAGAACATTATATAGTGGATATCTATGCCTCAGGGACACAATTTAGATACAGCAACATTCCACTGTTGCTGTAAATACTGTTTTTAAACTAACTTCAATTTCAAGAGTGAGATAACGTACTGAACTAAACAACTGATCCTGTGGACTGCCATGCCAAAGGTTTTCTTTATCATATATGATGTCCGCAGTTTTATTTAACCTTATCATTCTTCAAGTGTATCATCTTATAGTTTTTATAAAATACTAGGTTTTTAAAAGCTACAGAACAAACTTTTGAGGGAACTTTTTGCATTTGTATTCCATGTGTGTCATGTGATGAGTACCTATAAAGCAGTAACAAATCTATGGAAAAAGAAGATGAGTCAAAATTTTGTGCATTGACAGTGCATAAACCATGTTGAGCAGTTTCAATGTTTTGGGCATCTAATAGGATCTAATCTGTGAGGGAGGAGAACTGTATAAATCTGTGAAAGATTTTATCATCAGGCAGAACAGTTTGGGGTTTTATTTGAGGAGGGATTGTAAGTGCATTAAGTTTTTATTTCAGGACTGGATATAAAGAACATGCCTTCCAAGTTTACTCAGAATGGCTGAAGTCAGATAAAGGGTATGTTTGCGCTCAGATAACGTACTGTTGAAGAGATTACAAGTATCTCAACCAATTGCCAAATTCCTCTTTTTATTTATACTTTAGCAGTAAAAGCACCCATGCCATATATTTCATGTGTTTTGTATATAAACCCAAATG
Source organism: Haliaeetus leucocephalus (assembly GCF_000737465.1). Taxonomy (NCBI): domain Eukaryota; kingdom Metazoa; phylum Chordata; class Aves; order Accipitriformes; family Accipitridae; genus Haliaeetus; species Haliaeetus leucocephalus. The sequence goes on from NW_010972653.1 coordinate 2,986,307, forward strand.
TTTTAAAAAGCTTGTGGGAATCTTGTCTGATGTAACTTCCTACTAGCAAAATGATGTCAGAACTGAGATATTTTGGCCAATGGTTTCATAAATAACTGGACTCCAGCAATAAATTTTTCATCAAGTGTTTTAGTTTTCCTAAGATTTGCAAGTTACAGCAGTTCAAGGCTGGCCCCATAAGAGAATGGGTGACTGAACATATGCTATGTCAAGTCTCCGCTAGTGGTAAGCAAACCATAACTACTTGAGGAAAAATAGCTGTTTGGATGGATAAAATAATGTAATTCAGTGAAGTGTATTGTGTGGCTGTGCTCAAAGACATACAAAATAATATCTCTCATATAAAAAGAAAATCTGACTTTTGCCTTCTGGCATGCCATAGCTGCTACAGCCTGTAGCTGCAGTCTGCGCTCCCATTCAGAAGTGTGGTTGATTTTCTGTCTTGGTCAGTATTTGAGAAAGGTGGACTGATATTTGCCTTTATTAAGCAGAGGCATTATGGGACGAATCAGAATTCCTTTACGGGCCATCCTAACTACTGCTACCTAGTAACAGGAGAAACTGGGAAAAGACATAAAAGCAAAGTGCTCAGGAGGAGAACATATGATTAAGAGGAGTTTGCGCTGGTTCAGACAGGTAGTAGTATCTAGTGCAGTTTTAAGCAACACTCAGTGCGGTTTGTGTAGCCTGTATTTTGCTTTGTGAATTACCTATATATATTTTTTAAGGAACATTAGCATATGCAGGTGTTCGCATATTCTTGATTTTAAACATACGTAGTCCCTTGATAATGAAATTGTCTATTTTAACAGTTTAACATAAGGTTTGGTTTTACTTAATTTGCATTTCAGTTTATAATCTATCGTGAGTATCATTTCTAGAATTAATTCCCCTAATTGACTTTCCCATTGTGGTAAATATTTGTGCAGCCTTTTATTTTAATGAAAAAGATGAAGCCAGCTGTGTTCTACTGCCAAAGTGAAGGCATGAAACTAGGGAAAATCAAGACAGAATTCAGCAAATTTGTTCTTAAAAATGAAAGTCCTTGCTTTCCTCTTCCTTGTTTTGGGGTTTGTGGGTTGGGTTTTTTTTTGTTCATTTTTCATATTCCTTTGGGATCGTCTGGAGTTCAACCATACTCGTACTGCCTGGCTATGGGCCTCATTTTTCTGTTCAGTGACAGATTCTTCTTCACAGGCAGTTGTGCTATCATGGCTCTGAACAGTTCATGGCAGGTTATATTTACATAGCCTTTGTATGGTTTAGAGGGATATTTTTTGGTTTTGTTTAAAAAAAAAAAACACAAAACCAAACCAAAAGGGAGGGGAAGCCGAGTTATATTATCCCATTACCATGGTTTTAAAGATGATTGTACTGGTAGAAATGCAGTGCCTTTGTTGCATTGCAACATTGAGAGTCATCTGAATAGATCATCCAGAGCTGCTACAAAGAGAGTGTTCAAATAAAAGTGGAATTTTTGATCTTTTTGCTGTGTTATTACAACAAAACAACAGGCTTGACTAACCTTGGCAACTTCATCTCAGCTAGCTTTCACCTCTGTTAAGATGAAATTTTTACCTTTTAACCCAGAGAGTGCTCTGTTTCTGCTGTGAGAAGTGGCTGCTTCCTCACTGTGCTCTCCCTCAGCCTTGGAAAGAGAAGACAATACAGAGGAAAACATGTTCTCTGTGTGTGTGTGTGTATATACGTATATATACATATAGTAAATACAAATTAAACTCATTTCAATGTGCTGCTTTAAGGTATTGCTTTCTTGTAGCAAGGAACTATCACCCTTTTGTCATTTAACTTCTGTTTCTGGAGAATTACAAGGAAAGAATTAGAGACAGGGCAAGGTATCTTGTCATTCAAACTATAAAGCAGTGCAGAAACTATTAAAGGCAAGTGTCTTGATTTACTTCATACCAGATAATATCTTTACTGATATTTAACTTAAAATGGACACTTCTGTTTTATAGGAATAACAATACCTTAAAGTGAAGTTTTTAAATGTTTTATTGTTGTCTATGTTTCTGATACATAGTGTTGATCTTCTGCCTGTTAGGATTTTTCAAGTGATGCTAATGGGCAAATTGTGCATAGATTTCAGTCACATTGATTTGTTCTTGCTGATAAGTAGGCCCACTGGTTTCAATGTGTAATGTGAAGTGTGGACATAATCTTTGCAGATTCAGCCTATATTTGATGAGGTTTTCAACTCGGGAATACTTTTGAAAAGTATTCCTGATACAGTCGGCTGTGTGACCATTGTCACACACAGTCAGGCATTCTTGGTGTTAAAGCATGAGTTTACAGCTGAATCTCAGCTTTTCTTTTTCTTTTTAAAAAAAAGTTATTTTAACAACCATGTTGTTGCAGGAGTGAAATAATGCTTAAAACATACTGGAAATGCAGATGTATGTGAAGCAGAGGGATGACTGATAGGTGCATCAGAAGCATAAGGTACACTGAAGAAGGGAAAAAAGCTAGGGCTTAAAAGATGGAGGGATGGGGGAGTTTAAGATAGGATAAGATTAGTCTGTTATTTTTTTTTGAAAGTAATCATACTTGTCATCTACCCTTCAATACTTAAATATTTTCCATTTGCTGCTCTTTCATTAAGCTTCCATTTCCTCTATCCTTAGCGCTGCAATTTTAGATCCCCACATGCACTCTTAAAGGTATGCGTACTTATACACTATGTGGCTACTTTCTAATCTCACCGTTTTCACAGTAAATGGAAGTGACATGCATTTAAAATGCCATATAAAAAGTGAATTTTCAATAGTTTTCTTAAAAACTATAAATAACTAACACTGTAGAAAGTTCACTTTATTACTCTTAGTGGGAAATGTAGGCGACTTGAAAAAAGGTCACTGTAGAAAGAAATACTGCAGAAATGCACGCCATGTTTCAGAATAGAAAGTTAATTCTTCTGATTTATTTACTTTGATCGTATTAACGTGTTTTGTCATGAGCAATCATGTTGCAAGGATCCAGCTGTCCAAAACACAACAGTATAATGTTAGATCAACCTCATAAAAAAAATGTAAATCCAAGTCTGTAAATGTGCACTATTAGGCAGAATTATTGGAATTCAGTTCATGTTGAATAGGAGGTCTGATCTACTCTCAGCTACTCTCTGTTACTAATGGCCCAATTTCTGTGACAGTTTTTCCTCATCTATGTCTGTGCCATTTCTTGCCATTTTTACAGTTATCATCAGAGAGATCTGAACATTTAGTCTGTGTTTTGAAGTAACATGCCGTTTGTGCAAATATACTAAAATGTACTCAGTGGACCATCCAGAATGCTACTTGGTTTAAAGAGCTAGTTGTCTGGAAAAGGAGTTTGGGGACAGATGAAGCAATGTGAGAGCTTCTGTTGTCTGGATAGTATATAATTTGCTAAATATTTTTGATCCTTAGAGGTTAGCATGTCTTGCGTCCATTTTACCCCTTCCTGTTCTTCTCCCTTTTCTTTTCAGCCTTGTGATTTAAATATTGAAGATTATAATATTTTATATTAACAGGTATAGATGGAATTTAAGGATATTACAAGTGGGTAACTGATGCCTGCTATGTGACATTTGCAGTACAGAGAAGTATTTTAAATGCACACATCTCAGAAACATTTATTCACTATCTAAAATGTTTTGGTATACGGTGCTTTCAGAGGTACCCTGGAGACAGAAACGAACAGTTTTTCAGCACTAAATATTTTAAAGTCACAAATTATGTAGGCAACTCAATAAATGCATCAGTTATCTTTGTTTTCCAACCTCTTTTGAAAAATTTGCCCTTCATGTATCAGAGTCGCTTTGAAAAGGTGGAATGCGATCTTTAATCTTTTAGAGTAGCTGTAGAACTAAGGAAAACTTTGTCCATGTTTGATGTCTTAGAACTACTTGGGCTGAATCGGAAAAGTTAACAGCTAATGCTGTGTATCTTCAGTGGAATTATAAGATGAAACTGAAGTGTTTGATATCCTGCAACTTTTCGAAGTTTGGAGGAGAAATTCAGTGTTAGAGTGTGTTAATCACACAAAGGAAGCTACCTTGTTATTGTAACAAATTGTTTTTAAACTCCAAGAACTTTTGTATGTCAGATAGACAGCAAATAGCTATTCCATTTGTGAAAGCCCTCCTAGTGTGATAGCCAAAGTTTTAAATGAAGCTGCTTCTCCTTTAGTAGCAAGTTGGGTCTTATTTATAGCAACCTTCCTTCAGCAGGCAAGACTTTTTACCTTGTACTTTTTTCCCATGCAAACTGCAAGCACTAATTATCTTTAAAAGAACCTGTCATCAACTGAAGTGAATTCAAGTCCTGGCAGAAGCTGAAGGTTTTAAACTTAGATGGACACTTTTCTTGAGACAGAGTTGTCTGATGGCTGGCTGATGGGGTGTAGGGTTTTGTTTTTGTTAGGTTCAAACACCTATACAGAGAAATATTGCAGTACTTGTCAGCAAATGTTTTTCACTGGGTAAATTAATTTAGAATCATCTTTCAGGGCTCTTTCCTCTGGGAGAAAAGCTTAGATGCTGTAAATTCAGGTAACACTATTGAATTTTCATAGGTTGGTGGGTGTAATATATATTAGGGAAGCACTAGATATACACATTCGTTAAAAATACGTGTGTGTGTGTGTATAGATCAAGAAAAGGAAATTTAAGGAATTTTTGCTTGTTTGAAGAACAGAGATAAGATCCTCTGAACTAATCAATGAATGTACTTGTGTGGGGTTACATTGTTTTAGGAACATACACCTAAGTCATTCCCCATTGCTGTGTGCTCTCCTGTTTTATTTGGATGTAATTGAAAATGAGAGGTAAGAAAATGGGTTTCTGGGAAAATGATTTTCACTGTGTTCCTGCATTGTTTTGCAGCAGCAATGTCCTTCACAGATAGTTTGTTGATTGCTTTCAAATCATTGATTTCTTAAAAAAATTCTGGTGGGTTTTTATTTTAGGTAGAGATAACAGATATTGAAAATGAAGAAAAAAGGTATGATCTCTTCGTGGGACTTCTGGAGTCTAGTCGCAGTCCATCTGAGTTTCAGCACTTGGTTTTACTCCTTCAAGCTTGGCCACCGATGGACAGGAGCAACAGGTAAGCATTTCTTCAAATGATCATGTAACAAAGGAGTTCGAAGTCTTGCTTGATAATATCTTGTAGTTTTCAGTCAGTGAATTTAAACATGGCTAAGAGGAGCATGAGCTTTGGAAAGGGTCATACTGGGAAGAAGAAATGGTTTATTTAAAGCAGAATTGAATCAATCAGTTTCTTGTAAAAACTGCATATATGTATATAGTATGTATCATGAAGGAGTCAGAAAACCATTTTATTGCCTGAACTGTTGCACAGGAGGGTTTTCTGTCTACTTAAATTTAACTTATGTATTTTGGTCTTATTTTAGGCTGTATGTACAAAATCCATAAAAAGGAATAGAAAGTTCTGGTTTATCCATTCAAAGTTATACTTTGCAGGAAAAACCTTTGAAAGTTAGTGTTCGGGTGGCTGTGGCAGCCAGTCTGCAGGAGCTCTGTGAGGGTAATGGTACAAGCAATGGTGCTTCTCTTTTCTAGATCCACTACCTATTATTTCTGTCTCTGAATAAAATACCCCAAAGTGAAGTACTAGACACACTAGAGCAGACATATCCTAGCCCAACAATTTAAAATGAAAATAATTATTTAAAACTTTAGCATTGCACCCATCAGAATGGTTATTTACTGAAAGTGTTAATTTGGAACATCTTGACTACCTTATTTTTTACTAATTCTTTCTTTTTGTCTATGACTTTCTGAACACATTTAAAGGTAAAAATTTTGGCTGTTCTGTAACTGATGATCACTTCTAAGACATAAGGAGTCATGTAATCTTATGAGCCAAAAGTCACGTATCTTTCAAGGACAGCAATATTATTAATAAATTTTTGGCTAGTGAGTATAGTGTGCCATGTTTTATCTGACAGCAGTTAGGTTAGAGACATTAAATGATGCTTCCATTGGATTACTGTGGGGTATTGATTCCAACCTGTTTGAACTTAGGGACTGCACTCCCCAAAGTATTTATGTGCATTGATTTGTCAGAACAGTTAAGGCTTATCTTTTTATAAAAAGTAATTATTTTTTGTTTAATTGTAGACAACTGGTCCATTAGAAGGTAATTTGTAAGGCTTATGCACCTTCAAGCCTGCAGTTTGTTTGCAACTTCTAGATGAGCATTAACCTAAAGTCTTTATGACAGTTACATGAGCCAAAAATTCTCTTCAGTGCATTAAGAAGTACAAGGACTGCTGTGTGATCTGTCACAAATTCATATTCCAACTTTCCTTTGTAGTCTTGTTTTAATCGTAATTGAAAATTGGATGCCTCACAGTGCGTGGGAACTGTCAAACTTTGTTTAAGGTAGTGTTTAGATTAGAAAAAAAAAAGCGTTAAACTTATGGAACAAAGGGTCAAGTGAAATATTGCTTCAATTAGCAACATTTTTTTTTTCCTTGTGTTGAACAGAAAGACTAAAGCTTTTGTGAAAGGAGAACGCTGCTTGTATATAGACAGTTCTTGTCTACTGCTCTGTAACAGAGGAAACTAAAAATTATTTAATTTTATCTCCCACTTGGTGTTCTGCTCCTTCAGGCTGACTTCCTAAAGTGAAGAAGAGAAAACAAAATAATGATTAAATGTGATTTGTAGTCACAACTAACAGTGGATTAAACTTCAGAGATGGGATACCTCTTAGTTCCAAGTTCTGTCAAGTCTGAAAATTTGCTCAAGATACTCAGATCACCTGTATCATAACTCATCTACGCTCTAAAGTAGTTAGTATAGCTACTAGGCATTTACACAGTCACAATTTTGACATAAAGAAAGCAAATTGGGTAAGATAAGGGGCAAGAGAACAGGGTAAATTAATTCACAACCTTATATGTGATTCTGTGATTTTCATGTATTTACCAATACTTGAGTACAGAAGGGATCTCAGAGATGTCTACTGCAAACCCCCTGCTCAAAGCAAGGTCAGCTAGAGCAGGCTGCTCAAGGCCATTGCATTGTTGAGTTTTCAATATGCCCAAGATTGGAGACTCCACAGCTACAACAATGATGATGATCACGACCATTTGAGCTTGGCAGTTCAACCAGTTTTTGGTCTGCCTCACTGTCCACTTATCTAGCTTCATCAGTTTGCTAGTGAGGATGTTGTGGGAGATAGTGTCAAAAACTTGCTGAATGAATTCAAGGTACATAATATCAGACATCATTTACCCAAGCCAGTCATTTCATCGTAGAAGGGTATCAGGTTGGTAGGTCATGATTTCCCCTCTTTAAGTTCATGCTGACTATTCTCAGTCTATTTCTTGTCCTTCATTTGCTTAGAAATGCTTCCAAGAGGATTTGCTTCATCTTCCCAGGAACTGAGGTGAGGCTGACCAGCCTGTGTCTTGAGACTTTGTGCTAAGAACAAACCACAACTTTAATTGTATGATTAGATTATTTATTTATTTATTTGTTTAGTAATTTCTGTTATTACTAAAATCCAGTGTCTCTCTTCACTGCTTTGACTTTGGCAGGAGGCTTTTGAAAGCCTTCAGGAGAAAATTGCCCCCTTCTCTTTCACTAGTAACAGCCACCTATACTGGTGGCATGGAGAACCTCTGACTCTTATGATCCCCAAATGTGATCTACAGTGCAGACTCCCAAGTAGTTTTCCAAAGTTTAGTGCTAAATTCATAGTCATTATCTCCAGGGAAATAAAAAGTAATTCAGATTTTCCAGATTTTCTTGAGTTTGGCTGAAACTCTAGACAGACAAAAAATGAAAATAAATGTAATTAGTGGAGCAAGCAATTGTGTTCGTAGCATAGGAAGTGATTTTTGGGTTTGGTTTTTTTTTTTTTTTTTTTTAAAAGGGTGATGGGCACAGGCCATAGTTACCACCATTGTTTCATTCTTCAGTTCTCTCTGCTAGCTTAAAGGGTGGTAAAAATCATCTAGTCTGTTGTCTTCCCTGCCTGAGCATTGTTTTGCTTGGGGAGAATAGAACTGAGGCTGCATCTTGAAAGAAATTACAGAGATTTAGTTCTCCTTCTGCCCCCTTCCCTCCTCCCCCCCCGCCCCCTGCAGGAATGTTGCATTTCTGCTTTTATTTATTTACTTATTTATTCATTTATTTATTTATTTAATGAGTAAGTCAATGACGGTTCAGTTTTCCATTTCCTACTAAGAGTTGTCCTGACCGAAAAATATATTAAAGGGGCACATTTTTCAGTCCCTGGGGTCTTTCTGTGTTTATATTCTCATTGCTTTCCTTTTATTATTACTTTTGTTTCTGTTACTAACAATACTCATTGGGCCTTGAAAGTCCTTTGTAGCTCATTTCTAGTGCTTTCAAAAAGCATACGTGATATTTTAATAGTAGACAGCATGATCATAGTTATGAGTCCTTTTTGTAAATTATCTTTTCCTCTACTTAGTTGTATTGGCTCAGTCAAATATATTTGGAGTTCTGTTTTGGGGGGGTGGTGGGGGTGGGTTCTTTTTTTGTTGTTTTGGTTTTTAACAAGTGTAAAAGACAAACATTTAAGTACTTGTTATAAGGACTTAACCTAAATTTAAATCTAGGTCACATAATTACACATTTTATATAAAACTAAAAAATGTCTATTTCTTATTTTTTCTAGAGAAATAATATATTTGGGGTGCAGAATTGGTTCTCAAACTTGAGTTTTGGCTTTTATTATTAGTGTGCTGTCATTAAAATGAATTTGAAAGAACTCAAAACATCTGTCTTAACAGCTAATAGTGCTCCCAATATGAAGTTCTGTCCTCATTCCACCCTCAATCCCACCACCTCAAGGATGATTGGTTTTAAAAGTCAGGTACAGCTCTCTTTAGTATTCCCTGGCATAAGACAGGTTTAATTTCATAAACTCTTGTCCAGTAGGTATTTAGATTTTTTTTCAGCTGCCTCTTGTTATAGTGTGCTGGGAATAGTTTAAATTTCTTTCTGATTATTTTGAATGTTATTAATTTGAATTATTTTGCTTTGTAAATCCTGGAATTGTCCATGCCAGCTAGGAAGCAGAGATTGTGCTTTAAGTATGAGGCCCAACATCAATCAAAAAAATCTTTGGTACCTTCCAGCTTAATTATCTTAATTACCTTCTCTCCTCTGTCTCCCCCTTGTCATTGACAGTCACTATCATACACCCATCTCTGCATCTTTGGAAGGTGGTCTGCTCAGGGGTCTTCTCCTGTTCTTGCATTGCACGTTCTTTCCTCTTCTGCCTTTGTTGCATACTTCCATGTTAACAGTATTCGGTTATGCTTATCTGCCTAGGGGTTTTTATATATATATATGTTCTTGAAATTGTGTTTCTGAAAAACCTGCCTTGATGGCTGGGTTAGAGTAAGGAGCAGGAACTGTTGTGAGGTTTTCAAATATCTCATTTTAAAGCAAGTTGTATTAAGAAATTCTTGAGCAAAGAGGAAAACTGAGCAGTTAAGCCAATTGTTTAGCCATATGTATTAAGATTTTTGTTTAATCTTTATTTATTTTTTCCTCCTTTGCTTCAGAAAAGGGTCATTGCGAACTGATTGTTTACTGCCAGTGTAACGATATGTGCAGGAACTAGGGAATTTTAGCCTGAGTCATCTGAATACTTAGAATTTTGTTTTTTCAATGTAACAGTAAGTATATAAAGCTAGAAAATACAATTTACATTCTAAAAAGCCTCAGAAGGAAGGAGAAGTAAAAGAACTGCAGTTTGGGGGTGGGGGCAGTTAATAGCCTTTTTTTTTTTTTTTTTTTTTTTTTAAAGAATTTTTGAGACCTCTCTGTTAATGATTAGTCTGTGCTTTTTAATGGGTTTTTTTGAGTTCTTGTATTTTAAAACACTCCAGCTAGTGTAATGCTCATTATTCACCTGCAAATATGATTCTCTTCGTATCATTATATGCCATGTTAACTGTGAGGAAACAGAGAGGTAGCTTGGTTGTTTCAGTCAGCACTCAAAACCATATGCTTTTTAAAATTTTATTTTTACACCTTTGTTATGCATGCATGCTCTTCCATCTCATATTCAGAAGTCATTTGAAATATTTCATAAAGATGTTTCTAAAAAAATTTATTGACAGTACCTGAAGCTCTGCAGTCCTTTGGACCTTGCTGCCTACATTCAAAAGGCATTTTTTATATTTATTTTAAATATTGATAAGGTGTTTTGGAACTCAAAAAAAACAGCTTTTAGGGACTCAATAGCTTAGTTCACCTTTCTTTTTTTAACTTCATCCAAAATTTTTTTTGGTTCTGGGCAAAAAAATAATGCGTTGCTGAGTTTTTGAAATAATTACTTTTTTCATGTTGAGAAATAACTTTTTTTTTTTTTTAACCATAGTTGAACTAAAGTAAAATTCAGGAGAGAAGACTACTGAATTCTACCTGTAGGTATCAGGTTTTTGGTAACTGAATCCTGTTTTTATTTAGAGTTAGCAGATAACAGTTATTTCTTAATAGATCACACAAGTATTTGAAATAATTATAGGGAATTGTGTTGAGAAAAGGTTTCATATGTAAAGTATATATCTGATACTTTACTTAAATAAACCAACTTGCACATGGCAAGCCTTGTGGCCTTGCATTTTTCTGGTTATTTCTAACTTCTGTGTTTTGTAGTGTGATTTCTGTTTTCTTTCTAGTGGGGAATTCTTACAGGTTTTTGTAATGTACTCTAGAGGCAGCAGCTATAAAAATGGAAATTCATTATGACTCTCCATGCCTCTAAGTCAGAGATGGATCACATAGCAGGAGCTATCAATTTAACCAGTGGCAAAGATGGAGTTGCAGGGTTTTTTTCTTCTCCTAACCTTACTGGGGGTTCACAGATTAAGTTCATCATGTTCTGCTTGTTGAATAATCTGGCATCTTTGGGTTTGACCCATCAGGTTGGAAGGAGAGGAGAGGAGCGGAGCAGAGGAGCTCTGCTGTTCCCAGCCAGACTTCTGGCAGCTCCGTGCTCAGTGACTGTGACTGATGGAAAGGCTCAATTAAGTTGTCAAAAGGAATAAAGATAATGACTTCTATTTAGTTAGCATTCAAAGTTACCCACTCCTAGCCTCTCTGTCTGGTTTTAATGTTAGGATATAATGTCAGCTTCATGTTTACATATTTGTTTACAGTTGTACTTTTGAAAGTGGAAGATGAGCAGGAGAGAGCTTTTATATATGAAATAGTAGATACTGGTGGTTGTCCTCTCCAGAGTTGTCAGACCTATTCCTTGGTATATGTCAATCCGACAGACTCTCTTAACGGACTCCATTTATAGTGATATTAATGTGTTGCTTTCAACAGTTGCTTCTAAATAGTATATTTGAAAAGCAGCACTTTGACAGCACTTCACTGCTCCTTCCCTTATGTGCTGGATGAGTATCTTAATTTACACTAAATTGTAAGACTAACCTGCCAGATTTGGTCTTGCTGTGATTCTTTTTTATCTTGTTTTCTTTCAAGCTAAAATGAAAAGTTTCCCATATCTTTGTGATGCCGATTAATGGCCAAAGGTATTGATGGGGTAATTTTTAAACCACCTTTTGTTCCTTCCTAAGTTTATGGACAGATGAACATAGTGGTTGTGTTACTGTGGCTTAATATAATCATGATCTAAGATGTGATTGTGCATGATTTCAGCCAATTGTAGATGGGAATTGAAATGCATTAACTTAAGTCACATTAGGAAAATGGCAGTGTGGATGTGTTCGTGTCATACTTCATGCTGTTATTTAAAAGCTCCGGTCTGCTACCCATTTTTGTCAGTACCTCCAGTCCTAGCAAGTATACCTATCCCTAACAACAGTAGGCAAGCATCTCCATGATCTAGCAAATAGCAGCTGTAGGCCAAGAAATGTTTCAGCAACAAAACTTTATAGTAAACATTGCCTTTATCATCATGAGTGATAAAATTTACTTGTATCTACTGTCTGGCGACTGCTTAAGTCTGACTGTGTAATGGTGACATGGCATGAAGTTCTGTGTGGAATGAAAAGAACATTTTAAATATGTAAAGCAAATATATCTGCATCCATATCTACTAACAGACAAGTACAGATGTGTGTACTTTCACTCTCCTACCCTGTTTGGATGGGCTATACAAAATGTTTATTTTTCTTTGTACTTGTTGGACCTGAAAATTAAAAATATGAATCTTGGAAATATGTTCTCCACTCAGAAGCAAGGGAGAGGTACTTGAGAGACAGGTTCTGTTAGAGTGTGATCAAAGCAAACAAAATTAGGAATGCTGGATTCCTGTCACCCCTCCCTCGATACCATTCTGCTTGGGAAATCAGCTGGTATAAAGCCAGGAGAAGCTGTTCCTATGCTCTTCCAATTTATCAATCTTTATCTGGTGTGTGATTCCTCAGGGATTGTAACAGCATGTCGTAATTCAAAATACTTTAAGCCTCTTTGTTGCATTGAAAGAATGATGGCATCAGGATAGTAACTTATCTCAAAACTTTTTCCTCTCTCTTATGAGATTGTACTTTAATTCACACATGAGAAAAAAAAAAGAAAAAAGAACACCTACAGAAAATGGTGGGGGTGTGTATGTATATTTATATTCTATATACTTCTCTGTTTTTTCTGAGCAGATCATGCACAGATGATAATCCCTGGGTGAGACTGGGGACCATTATGCTACAGAGATGCTCACCTGAGGAAAAGGAGAACACAGGAAATGAAATTTTGAAAATCTGCCGTTCTTTGTATGAGACAAAGCACATGCTCCCTGTTGAGGTAAGCTTTATCTTTTGGTATCATGGATATGAGTCCTGTTTTTGGGTCCCAACTACAAGAAAGATGTTGCCATACTGGATCAAGTCCAGTGGAGAGCTAACAAGGTGATTAGGAGGCTGGAGCACAATAAATGCAGAGAGGCTGAGAGAACTGTGTGCATTCTGTCTTAAGAAAAGGTGGCTGATCATATTGCTGTCTTTAAATATGCAGATGAGGAATGATGTAGGGGAGATGGAGCCAGCCTCTTCTCAGAGATGCTCAGTGATAGGACAGGAGGCAATAAAGACAAGTTACATCATCAAAATACCTCATTACATACAAGGAAAACCATTAAAGTGGTGAAACATTATAACAGGTGGATGCCTAGAAGAGACATGGAGTCTCTGTCCTTGGAGGTATTCAGAACTTGACTGGATCATGTCATGGGCAATTTGATCTTGTTGGACTTGTTTCAGGTGGAGGCTAGTTGGATTAGCTGACCTTTAGAGGTCTGTTCCAGTATAAATTGTTCTTTGATGTATTTGTAGAAGGGCTTTAATAATGTATTGTCATTGAAGTCAGTGTGGCAAAAGCTGTTCATTAAATAATCAGTGATTTTCTCACTAATAAATGCATAAAGATTTAGTGAGGAATCCTTGAAAATGTGTAGGTGATTGAAAAACCTAATATACAAGTAATCGCTTTGTAATAATCATGGTGTTCTGTCTTCCTTAACTATGTATGCATACTTCAATACAAGCATCTCTTAAGTGTAAAATTTTTGAAGCGTTTTGTACATAAACATTGTATATTAATGAAGACAGATTGGAGAAATGCTTAATAAACTTCACACAACTTCAGAGTAATCATGTGCATATTTTTAGTAAGCTGATTAATCCCTTACAATCTTCTTCATGCAATCACAGTCTGTTATGGAAAACAGCTGATCTTAAGACTGGAAGCAGAATAGAAACAACACATTCTGTTTAAGATACAGACAGGTAGGTGTGTGGGTTTTTTAAATAGTCCAACAGACTGATTTGAGTCAAGTTCAAAATCTGTGTAAAATATGATTCCAGAAGGTGTCAGTAAGCTGAAATAATAAATACATTTATTAATTTATTCATCCCACCAAAAATTTTTGGTGGAAGGTAGGTCTCTGTATCCCTGGGACTGGCATAATTATATGTAGCTTTTCTCTATAAGGTGTTGAATGGCCCATCATAGCTTGTAAACTCATGATCTTATTTGTGCATAGGAGTAGTCAAACTCTGTCAAAGTAGAATTTTCTATCTCACCTTGGTGATCCAGAAAGACAAATCCCACTGAGGGTCACTGTCATACAGCAGTTGGTTCACCAAGAGCTCTGTTCAAGAATGGATCATGATTTGCTCACTTCTTTTAATTGACTGAACTTTTTCTTAGACTCCATAACAAGTCCCTATTTGCAAACAGTTTTGGTATTGGTTGGCAGTTTTGGTTGGAGGTGCCTTCCTTTTTTAATGGTACCAGGATGTTGGAGGAGCCCTCCATGTAGGTATGAATGTACAGGTACAGTATGAAGATATTCTGGTCCTCAAGCATAAAATAGCTTTATTGATGTAAAATGCCTTTTTTTTTTCTTATGACTAGAAGGCTGTACAGCAACAGGAGTTGCAGTAAAATGTGTAATTGTACAGTTACCTACAAACACAGGCTGTATTGCTTTAAGTCTCTACTTGGGAAGAGGGGGAATGATGTGGATAAATTTAAGTAACTTATTTGTATGCACAGCTACAGTACTTAAGTGCACAAATTAGAGAGTTGAGATCGCATGGCTGAATAAGATGAAAATCTGATTACTGACAATTAACCTGTTTAGATGACTTTACATTTCAATAAATACACTGATTAAGAAGACAGACCTGGAATGATGGACTTCTAAAAACTGAGAGATCAATTTGTCTCCATGAATAACATTTGCCATTCTGAAGACCAAAGATTGTAATGGAAAAAACATTTAACTTCAAGTCATGATGGTCTGGAAGTTAGAAAAACTGTTTCTTCAGATGTAATGAGAAAGGTTTCTCTCTTCCTTTATTCTATCTCCTGCTGGTCTTTCTGGTTTTTTACAGCCAAGTTCTTTTTTAATGTCATGTGGAGAGTTGCATAGCTTTAATCTTTGTATCTGTGTATGTGTGTTTATTGTTTTTTTTTTTTATTTTTTACATTATTCAGTGGATAGATTTTTCCATTCCTCTTAGTTGAAATAAGCATTGTTTTATTTGCTTGGAAGGCACATGTGTTTGGATTGCCTGACATCTGCACTGCCTGATTAATCTCTTTAGAAAGGGGCAAATCCTTCTCCCCGCAGTAATTGTTAGTGTGACTCCTCTGAATATCTCATGTTTTTCTATCAACCTATGGGTCATGTGTCAGTTAACATAAACACCTAAATGGGAGAATGCATCTAGTCTCTTATCTGTTATCACCCTGCGGTCCTAGTGGCCATAAGATGCTTATCTCCTAGAATAATATAGCAGCCAGTTGGTCTCCTTTTTTCTATTTTTTCTTTTTTTGTAGCTAGCTGTCCCTGGTTTTTTATATATGAGTTTACATTGTATGTTCTTCTTCATTCACAGTTGTCTCTGATCATTTTGTTCAGATAATTTTGAATTTAAATGCTGCCCTTCGGTCTGCTTTCAGCCACAGGCACAATACTGTTTGTACTCATTATCCAGCCCTTCAAGCCATCCATGAAAATACTGAATAATACTGAACCCAAAACAGACTCCTGTGAAATGTGGTTTATATGCCTCACTGATGTCACAGCGAACCATCAGTAGCTGCATAACTAGATAGAAGACAAAAGCGATCTTACAAAAGTTTCAACTACCTCGTGGTAATCCAGATTTTGAATTAGAACTTCCCTTGTCCCTCTCGCAGGTAACATCATACGTTCTCTACGCACAGCCTCTCACTGCAGGCAGGCAGACGCTCAAATGCTTTCGAGTGCTTACTGCAGAAAAGCAAGCCACTTGTGTTGCTCTGAGAAGCACTGTGGGTGGTGGCTTGCTGCTTAGGGTTGGATTTCCAATTCTGTCCAGAGCAGCAGTGCAGTCACTTTGGGCAGAGATACGAGGAGGTATTTGTACTCTTTGGACAGTCTTCAGTGCTCGGCAAGTTGTCAAGTCCCTTCCTGTGGAAAAAGGGGTGGAGGCCACTGCGAGTGTTTGCAAGTCGGACCACACTCTCCTACACCTTACTTCCCTGGTGGAGAGGACAGTGACTGTTTCATGTCACATCTTCAAAGTCTCGCTGAAGTCAAAATATGCCATAGTGATGGCCTTATTCCTAACTATAGAACCTGTTGCAGGGCCCTGTGGGAATGTATTTCCATGCAAATTTTTTTGTTTGGGTTTTCATTTTATGTTTTGATGGTTTTCATGAACTGGGAAAGTCTGATAGGTCTACAATTTTCCCCTTGTGTGCCTGCTTTCTTCCATGCCTGAAAGACAGACTGTATTTCTCTTTTCCAGTCTTTTGTAACCTGTCATGCTCTCAAGGGCGATGCCTCTTAACCTGATTTATTATTTCTTTAGGTGTTTGGGGGTGAATTCTTCAGCCCCAGAAATTTCTTTTTTTATTCTAGTGTGAATTTTCAATGCTGAGCTCTCACCCATTGTTGTTGTCAACTGTTAGCTGTTCATTTGCCTGAGATCTTTTAATAAGAATTAAAGCAAAATAGGTATTTAATACTTTGTTTTTCTTGGTTTTTTGTTACTGTTTTTCCTATCGGTATGTCATTAATCACAATGTAGAGTCATAAGGAAAACAGAGGCAGTGCAGTCATACCTTATAAGAGATATGAAGAAGAGTGGATAGGAAGTACCCTTCTGCATAAACCACTAGTGAGACTGGCATTAAAATAAAACACCCTGTTAGTATAGCTGCATTTTAAGAGGACACTGAAAAATGAGGGGCAAAAGAGAGAACCCGCAAAAATTAGTGCACAGATGAAAATACTTTGAAGTGGAAGACTGAAGGAGTATATTATCTTATCAGAGATCGAGAGGTGATTGATTGTATTCTGCAGATATTTTTAGATGGAACAAAAGCTAATAAAAGTCTCTCTTGATTTACAAAGAAAGGCATAACAAGAACCAATTAAGTTTAATTTATACCATTTCAGATTTTAGCATAAGGAATGATATTTTGACAGTAAGTAAAATTAATTATTGGAATGTATATTTCTCCTTCAAGAGAGATGACGGATTCTCTATACTCAAAACATTTTTGTTGGTAAGACTGGATATGTCTGCTAGACGTGTTATTATCCGGCACAAAATTACTCAAGTCATCTGACTGGTACCTACCTGAAATCTAATGACCTTTGGCTTCAGAATCTGTTACTGTAAGATGAAGTTAATTGGACGGCTAAGCCGTTAAAGAAGTTAATTGGATAGCTAAGCATGTGTTTCCTTATGTGTAGGCCTTTATGCCTCTGTGATGAACAAGGCAGACTGTGTTAGAACATGTCCCATTAGAATGTGTAACCAGTACTAGAGTATAATTGTGAAGCATCTAAGAAGAAAACATAATGCTGGCATATCATCTGAGTTAAATGTTATTGCTTTGAACAGCAATGTTAATATCTGTATTATTGCGTTTACTTGCCGAGAGATTTAATTTTTCTTTAAAGCAGCTCATTGAGACAGCAAACTCTGATGTAACATCTGCAGCTTTTCTCTCCCTGCCTTGTTGCTTTAAGAACGTACAGTATGTAGTTACATTTTACAATTTGCTTAGTTTCCTTTTCTTCCTCCCACAACCCTAAAATGTCATTTGCTGTTCTTTTAGAGAACCTTTTTATAGTTACAGGTTATTTCTTATGGCACTGCTTCTCCGGTTGGTTTTGAGAAGCTTTCAGACAGAAAAAGTTACCAAGCATGGTAAAATTGCTGGTTTGTTCAGGTTATGCATCTTCTGACTCTCAGAATTTATTGTTCTGAATATAAGTTGTATTTATTGCTGTGGATACACGTTTTCAAGAAAAGGAGACATGTAGAGTGGATCTCTAGCTTCACATTTAGTAAGTTTGCTGGAATGGTTAGGTATACTGCTCAAAAGAAGTAAAATAGAATATGAAATTATCAGAAGTTGAATAAGCATATGACTGATCAGACAAAGATTAATATATTTATTTGATATTCTTATTCCTTGATCCTATATCATATCCTTCACTGAGAACATCAACAATCAGTAGCAGTACAGGATACAAGTTTAAAGGAACAAGTCTGGGTAAGAGAACAAGGCTTGCCTCAGTGCCTCAGAGCTCAGTGTGATGGAATATAACTTCCTAGGCAGTGTTTCTTGAATGTATAATTTCAGAAAAGACTGAGCACCGTGCAGCCAGAGACCTCCCTGTGCCAAGCAAGGCCAGGTATCTGCAGAACATTACAGTTGGAGTATTTAACGTCTCTTCATCTTAAAATAATTTTTAGGCTTTTAGGTTCACAGCTACTAAAACCATGCTGCTAAAAGTGTGGTTGCATCTTGGTCATCAAATTGTTACACCTGTCACTAAACTGCAAAAGATGTAAAAAATATGACTTGCGTTCTCTCAGTTTAATATTTAGCTGATGAGCTCCTTCCACAATTGCTCTCTAAATGTTGGAGTGAAACAGAGAGCACCTGTAAGAGTTGGATACCATTTTCAAGGTGGCTATCATACAATATCCAGAGCACTTAGTGTGAGCTGTCCTGGAATATCCCTGATGACCCTCACTGGGAATTGGTTGTGACAAATGACCCAAATTCTTGGAAGTTACAAAAAGGGAAAAGGAAGTTATAATTTGGTTTATAACATCATTTGTTAGTTGAAATACTTATTGATGTATAAATGAATAAATCACTGCAATGTTGAGGGGGAAAAAAAAACCCACAAGTTACATGTAGGTTGTTTTGTTTGTTTGTTTTAACTAAAGGCCAAGGTAAAGATTTGGAAATGCACAGTATTGTGCATTGGGGAGTTTTCTGTTTTTTTCTTTGGCTTTATTTAAAGATACTTCTCTGGACAGTTTTTTCTTGCAGAGATTTATGATGCTGAATTTGTGCTATATTATAAAATATGAGAAATTAGATGAATGGGAGAAAATTAATTTGCTAAACTTTAATCATGTATAAAAAATTGTATAAAATTTGGAAAGATTTTGCAACAGAACTTTATGATGTTCAACTCTGGTACTGTTATTTCATGTTGATTTTGTTCTACTTTTATGATTGCATAATTGAGTTACGGAAATGTCACAGGTGCCTGTTAAGTTTCTTCCTATGCTTTGCAGTATTTCAGTAAGCACAAATATATTAGTCCCACAGAGAGCTGTGATTGCTCTGTTGTTCTTTCAGTAAAACTCCAGGTTGCAATGGTGATTCAGTACCTGTCTTGTCTTAATGTAACAAACGTTGCACTTACAACCCTGTATTTTGCATTTTTTTTAAAATGTGTCCTTTCAAGTTTCTGAAGTGTTATTTCCAACAGGGAGTTCATTTGTTGTGGAAGTTGGGTTTTCATTTTGCATTTGGCATAGAATTTTCATAAATTTTAGTGTGAATGATGATGTTAGTATCTCCAGAGATCTCACCGAATGAGTTTACTTTTATTTTCAGTGTATAAAAGAATTATGTTTCCTGCTGCTTAACCAGTCCCTCCTGCTGCCGTCCCTGAAACTGCTGGTAGAAAGCAAAGATCAAGATCTTCACGCTGTGGCACTGGAGCAGATAACAGCTGTTGCTAAGGTATGAGCAGTTGAATTAACCACCTTTCAGAGTTTGAGGTAATAAATTAGCTCTTTTATCTTCATATAGTAAGCAGAGACTATTGAGACCCTTATTATTAACATTTTCCACAGCTATTGCGTCCACAGTGAGCAGTAACACACAGCTAGTAAGAACTTTTATATATACTTGAGGTGATTAAAACTCAGCACTTTCTTTAAATTATCTAGTATGCTATTTTAAGTCAGTGTGGTGGAAAAGAAACTATTCAGTTATATCAAGTAGATTGTTATTTCTCTGCTCATACTCTAGCACTTTGGGGTTTTTTTAAGTGATAACAATACATCAGATGAGTTAGCTTGTTTCTGACAAACTTGGCAGTCTGTTTATATACACGTGGAGAGCTGTTACATCACTGGTTTTGTTGTAGAAAGGCTAAAATGCAAGATGATGTTTGGGGACTTTCATGCAATTCTGAACAGGTTTTATTCAATACTGCAGCGAAGTTTCTGGGAAAAAAAACCTAAATACTGTCTTTTTTATTTTGGACAAGAACTGAAAGACATTACTGTATATTTTTCAATTGTTATATAAAGTTACATTACTCTCTCTTTCCTATGTATGTGCTTTTCAGTTAAGAAGGAACTCCTAAAAAGATGAAAGCTAGTCTCCTAGACAAAAGCATTATATTATCTTTTACCATTTTTTTTCTGAAAACTGTGCTGGGTTTAAAACTTCTAAGAGCTCTTAATTGAACTTGTGCATGTACAACCTGGCTTTCTTGGATTTTATGCTAGCTATCATCTATGATCTAGCACCTTACCACAAAAGAGAAGGGAGGCATTGTCTCAGACCTTTATATGAAAGGGAATGGCTTTCCTGTCTGGCTGAATTAACTGCATTGAACATTTCCAGAATTACAGTATTTAGGTAGGAAAACCTCATCTCTAATATTTTCAAATTCTGTACCATATCTTAGGGAGGAGCTCTTGATTGTGTATTACAATATAAAATAATAATTGATGGTAAATTTCCCATATAATACTTCAAATGGAAACTGCCCATATGGAAACAGAAATGGAACTGTGTGTATCTTTTAAAAATAAGCATCCCCAAAACACAAAATCATTTAAAAATGTGATTTGTAGGAATTCAGATTGAGATTGTAACTCTTTTCTGAGACACTCAAAGTAGGCAAACATTCCCCTATTTCTGCAGGAGCTTTCTAGGGCAGGCCCTCTTCTCTAGTTATATTAATTGCCACAAATTTTTGAGATTCCTTGGTTGCAACAAATGGTGCAATCCTATCCCTTACTTTCACACCATCCTCTGTTCCCTGTGAAAGGTATTCTGCATCTTGCCCTTCCCAAGATTCTCCCTTAAGTCTCCCCTCCTCACTTATTCCTGCTCTTGTGCTGTGTCTTTCCTTCTTATTCTGCACATTGTATTCCAGAGGCTTTCTCTTTTTGCATCCATTGGATAGCTTGAGAAAGGATTTATCTCCTTTCCAGAACACAGCAGTAAAGACCAGTCAGAGAAGCAATAGATCTGGAAGCATAGGCTCCATCTCAGATGTTGCTAATTTTCCTTCAAAAGGACGTAGTTACCAAAATGGAGGAAGCACCAGCTCTTTTAACCCGTTCTCTACGAACATTTTAAATGGTAGCATGGAAGGTGGCAGTGTGTATTACATGTAATATGCATCTGCTTGTATCAAAATTCCAATATCATAGTTAGCATCCAGTATGAATTTGGAGTATTTCCTAGTTCATTTTGGCATTCTAAGAAAGAACCACAGGTTTTTATGAGGGTGTTCCTATTCCCTTTTCTTTATACAAATCAACCACAAATTTTCTGAATTTTCCACAAAACATAATTTTATAAATATTAACCACCAAAACGATAGTAGATTATCTTTAGTATATTGATAGTTTTCTTTTACCACCTGCAATTTTAAATTTTGTGTCTGCAAAGCAAAGCTTTTTTGTAACTGGTTTTAAACAAGATGATCTCATTGAAAAGCAAGTGGGCATCTGATATATGCATGCACTTTCTCATCTATATGTTCTTGTTAACCTTTTAAAATTGACTTTTTTGTTAACAGATGAAAGCTGCTGTGTAAGTGACTAGCTCTGAAGCTTGCCAGCAGGAATTTGTGTCCGAGTACATTTTATTTAACTATTTTTAAAGCATAATGCTGTGCAGTAGCACTTCCTGAATGGTTACTAATTGTATTACTTTCTTAACTGGCCTTTTCTTTCTAGTGTGCTATGGCTTTCAATTTTCTACACTCTAGGTTGATTACGTTATATTGGAGTTTTAGGACCAGGAACCATGTTATCTTCTTACTAATATAAAGCCCTTTGTACACTTGTGCATGCCTAAAATAATAACTCTTTTTGGCCATCTTATGCAGGACACAGCTTGATAAGTTGTTTCTAGTTTTTCCTTTGAAATTCAGTATTAATTTGAGCATGTAGTTCTGTAAGAGTGCTGGATAACCTAGAATTTTCAAAGCATTTAGCTTTGGTCTAAGTTGCATCTTAAGTCAATTAAAATTTAATATTGACTTCATTACATCAGGCATAACGCTTAGCCAGTACCTTGAATATGACATTCCACTGCCAGTTTAGAAAAGCAAGTAGTACAGAAGAGTGCAATGCTGAATTTAAAAGCTGTTCTTATATTGTTCAGGAAAGTATCTCTTACTCTTTGTTTTGTATGCATCTCATGACTACATTAGTTGGTGCTGTACTAAAAGTGCATATATTGCTTAGCTATGTCAATGTTGTTTATTCAGTATAATTTTGTATGCATACCTTTTGCTTTTTAAAAACAGTATTCGGACTGTTAGTGCTTTTTGTAGAATTCTTAATGAATTTTTCATAGGAAGCCCATTTCTGCTTACATTAAACAGGAAAAGGACAAATAACATCTGGCAAAGGGAAATCATAGCTATTGATTCCCTGACATAGTGCTAACACAGCTCACAAACATGGCTGTGAGAAAAATACAGCACTTGCTTGCTGATACGATGTATTAGTTAGCCATTTGTTGTATGTTGCTGACAGCTTTATGGATGTTTACAGTTAAGGATGATGCTGAAGTGCTGATACTAGGAATTGTATAGCTTTTGCCTGTAATAAAACAACCAAGATTTTGTGTAAGCTTTTTTGAAATTGCAGACCTCTCTTTTTATTGTGTATCTTTTTATAAACTGCCACTTGTCTTTTTTTGGATAACAGAAATAACTATTCTTCCTCTGTGTTGTGTAGTGTGTGAATAATTTTTAAAAGCAGTTTACCTAAATAAGGCTATTACTGACAATAGGGCTCAGATTTTGCCCTTAAGAGTCAGATTGTTTTTGAGAAGGGTTTCAGTGTTGTATGTTCACTTGGATATCTTTCAAAGATTAAGACTGGGTTTTATACTTCTGACAGAACAATTAAATATTCTGTTACTTGTTGGTAGTTATACTGTTAAAACAGCTAACAAATGGGAGTTAATACAATCAGTGCAAATACTTCTCCAATCAAGGCTTTAATAGAAACTAGAACTAGAAAATGGTTTTAGTTAATCTAAAATAAAACCTTAGCTCCGTTTGCATACTATACTTTCGATGAAGTACTGAGACTACCTTTGCAACATGATTTATTGAAAAATGTAACATGAAAAATCAAAGAATGTGTGAAATGATGGAATTTCCAGTGTTCTCCAGTGTCATATGCCATTTACGGCTAGTCACTTGATGTGGCTTACCTTTAAAAGAAAACTTGGTAAATTATGAGTATATAAGCTAATGGTGATTATGGTAAAATATCTTTCTCTAGTTTATTTTTCTAGTTTTTTTTTTAATATATATATATATATATATCTCTTTTCCCCTTATTTATTTGTCCTATAGCTATAGACTCCAATGAGGAGTAAAATGAAAAGCATTTTTACCTCCAGTAGTAGTGAAGAGCTAATAGTCTGGGAAATAACAGGTTCAGTTCTTTTCTGCTATTACATCATCAACAGCTCTTAACTTTCCATTAGTATCCATGTTTCATAATGCATAAGTTATGGATGAAATATTGCCTATTGCTAATACCAGAACCTCTAGACACCTGCATAAACAATGCTGATGAGGAACTGCGCAGACCCTGACTTGGCCCTTAGGCAAAAGGTAATGCCTGACCTGCTCTTGCTTTTCTGAAATTCTCAGTACAGGAGAGATTATTTTTTTTTTATTCCCCCCTACCCCCGGTACACTGCATCATAGCAAGTATAGGTACAATGTCCATGTAGGCTGTATTAGCAACCAGAAGAAATACTTGATGCTGATACGTGCCCTTGGTCTTGGGGAGCAGATCCACAAAATTCTTGCATTCATGGTCGCATGAATTTGTGGAGGCCTCGGTGGTTTATCAGTAAAGCCTTCTAGATGTCTCAAATTCCTCCTCTGAGGAGGAGCTCCTCCTGAGAAGAGCTGCCACCTGTGGCAAAGCTGATCTTCACCCACCTATTTCACACACAAGCTTTCTTAAAAATTTTGCAGGCTGCCTGGCTCTGCATGCCCAGGGCACCTGCTGCCTTGGTAGAGCTGGGTGCCTCAAGCCTGAGCCCATTTGCAGTTTGGAACACCCGTGTGCTGATGGCAAAGCCCCAGGCAGGCATGCTTAATAGTTATGCACTGACAGCACCGAGTTCAGCGAAAGACACAAACTGTCATTCTGATTCAGAAATACAGCAGTTAGCGTAGGGGTGAATACAGGTTGTACAGGGAAACTGCTTGAACCACCCCCCACTCCCTAAAAGCAGCACTTAGTAGTCTGGGATAAGGCTCCTCATCTTGCTGAAGATGTGCAGAAAGAGTTTAGGACCTGTGGAGACAGAGTGCAAGTGGGTCCTCACTTCTGTTGGCAGAAACCTTGATGAGACGTGGTTTTCCATCTGTAGATGCAGATCCATTTATAAATTCTGCATTTAAGAGACATGATAAAATTCACAAGCCCTGTTTGAAGCAGAGTGCTGTAGCACTGCTTCATTGGAAATGAGTGCATCTGTTGCAGTTCTGTTTCTATGCTGTCTCACTTTCTAGATGAATATGTATGTCTCTAGCAGGGAAGGATATTGATCATCACAGTCTAAAGGAGCGAGGTAGTCATCAGAGATACCACTTGAATGCCTACATCTTGAAAGCAGATTTCAGCCAATACCTAAATAGGTATGTAAGTCAAGGAAAAAAAAGTCAGGAGTTCCTCTCCTTAGTGTAATTATCCCCATTAGTTCTTTTACTTGTACACGTGCGCATTGTGTGTGAGCACCACACTAAATCTGTACTGTCAAATCCTACTGAAGGAGAGATGGATATGAAAAAGTAAAGCTGCTCCTATTTAAGCCTTCCAGAAGTAACAGATACTACACTAATGAAAAATTCAGCACCCTTAGCATGGAAGTCTAGATAGGCATAATGATTTTTCTCTACCGTATATACTCTGAGTGTGTCATTATTGTGGTTTATAGTTTATTCACACGTTTATACAATATGGAAAGTGGTTGTGTGTTAACTTGCAGAAGATACCTGCACCTCTGAGACTTGCTTAAACTGCAGTCAGCTGCATCCCGTATCACTGGAACAGTGTTTCTGGGATCAGCAATAAACTTTGCTGGAACCAGCGTTCTAAGGCTTAGTTAGGATCCTGGGATAGCAAGGGCTCTGCATGTGCAGGCAGATCAGAAATGACTCATCAATAAGATCTTACCTCTGCTGTCTTCCGAGAAGCAGCAGCTTTTTAACACTGGGATGGTAAGGTTGCTTTTTAGTAATTGTCTTAATCGGGTTTTACTCTCTTGGTTAAACTTGTCAAAAGAGTGATTTTGAGAAAGAAAACATAGTGCATTCAGAGAGTCTGTGTCTACTGTAGCCTAATATTTGGTATGTATGCCAGAAATATGTACTTGCAGGCAGTCTGTGCTAACTTAAACATTTTAAATATGATTGAAATCATTGGTAAACAAAAATAACCCTGAAGATTGTTCTGAATTAATATTTTTCAAAAGGTAAAATTTTGAGGATCAAAAGTCCATCTGAAACAGTATGTTGGCTCCAACGGATGGGAGAATTACAAGTGTAGTGAAAAGTAAGAATAGGGCAAATGTATAGGCTCTTTTTGAGATACTACTCTCCCAACTTCCAGTTATTTTTCAGCTCTATGTATTTGCTGACTAAGTAACTGCCAGTGGTTTTCTTTCTCAGTTTTGTCCAGTTTCTCCTTAAACTTGGATGAGCTTTTACATTCTGCAGTATCATTTGCCAAAGATTTCAACAGTGTAAAAAAAACAACTATATTTTTTTTATTTACTCTGAACTTGATCCTACTAGGTTCATTTGATGCTTCATAATTCTTTTTTTAATGAGAGAATTTGTTTAATCAATTGCTTTGTACTCTAATGATGTTGCTATCTGCTTTATACC
This sequence comes from Haliaeetus leucocephalus, assembly GCF_000737465.1. Classification (NCBI taxonomy): domain Eukaryota; kingdom Metazoa; phylum Chordata; class Aves; order Accipitriformes; family Accipitridae; genus Haliaeetus; species Haliaeetus leucocephalus. The sequence goes on from NW_010972653.1 coordinate 3,012,292, forward strand.
CTTTAAGCTGCCTCTATCCTAGACTGGGGAGTCCTAGTTTTGCTGAGTCATTCCTTGCACAGACACCATATTATACTCTCTGTGGTGTATTTTTACTTTTAAATATATGCTGTGTGTGTTTACCTTTTATGTCGTTATAGTAATTCTTTGCTTTAATGCATGTTCTAATTTAAAATTAATTTTAAATATATGTAGTCTTATGGTACATTTAAATTGATTTAATTTTTTAAAATCTTACAGTTTTATCTAAGCATCGCTGCTCAGTGTATCAGCTATCTTAATTAAGGGTTTTAAATATACATTAATTCATTGACAATCTGAATAGTTGTTGGTAAGGAATTTCGGTGTGTGCATTTGTTTTTATGTGTGTGTATTTCGGTGTGTGCATTAAACTAATGACTGTGACTGTCTCTTCATATGCAACTGATACCCAAAACGTTGACATGATCTGTAGTTGCAAAACTGCTAAATAGTTAATCTAGTTTTCACAGCTGCCTATTTTTATACAGATTTTTCATTAAACCTTGGCATCTCTGTTCTTCCCACACCTGTCAGACTCCACTTCAATTGACCAAAGTGTTGCAGAACAGACAGTGGCCTGAGCTGCGTGAAATGCCTTCACAGGGTCTGGTTGCCATCTTGTGTCCCCATCTAGTTACCTGGAGACAATTACATTACAAAGGTTCCCTCTTTCTGACCAGATCTTCAGACAGCTTTGAAGTCAGAAAATGGGAAATGTTAATCAGTTTAAACCTACTGGGCTATTTGAGCTTAAGGATGAGCTGACAGACGCAACCCAGAGTCTTTTGTGCACTCTTTTGTTATGTGTAAAGACACAATGATCTCATTTATGCCTGAGTACAGATAGGTTGCTCTGTTTCTGTGTTGTATGCGGGCATCTTCATCCCCATAGTATAGCTCAGGTGTAGCTCAATAGTTTTATGCTAGAAAAGATCTTTCACTTTCAGACTTGGCCTTCTCAAATTTGTAGGTTTTTGGCATATGAAATCACACTAATCTATAGGACCTTTCGTTAACTGAATAATAGCCTAAAAAACTAATTTAAACCAAACCTCCTATCTTCTGTTAATCTCATTACTGTAATTAGTGTTTGTGTTTTATGTTCATAAAATCAAACACTGAAGCCCTGTGTAAAGTTGCATCCTACGTACAGGTCAAGAATGGAGCACATAGAGCTCAGAGGTGGGGCAGAATATCCCTCTGGCCTTCCATTTCAGAAAAGATGAGAGCTGTTTGGATAATGGCTTAGTATGCTGTGTGGTATGCTACAAGTTGCCAACACTAGGAATTTTATTTAATCATCAACCTGTCTTCAACAGGAAAACATGACAGTAATTAACATATGACAATTTAAAGGAATTATTAACTAATTAAAGACTTAAAGATTAGACAGCCTAAAGACTGGACATCCCTACAGTTCTTAGGTCCAGCTTACAAAACAGTTCTAAAACTGCTATGCACTGTTGCATTAGCTTTGTAATAATGCATAAGTGTGAAAATGTTGAAGACTTGGAGGAAATCAAGTTTATTTTTAAGATTTCAGTGGAAAGAAAACCACAAATAACTAATGAAGTAATGGAAGAAGTAGCATGAGGGTGAAACAGCAAACTCTCTTCCTGGTTAACATGATAAAGACATTCTGTTTTTCTGGAAAGCTTCTGAAGTTCCAAAGGAAGTGAAAATTGTAAATTGAAAGTAATGATCCTGTGTTATTAGTGGTAAATTGAAGGTAATAGAAAGAGGTATAATAGCTTTTCATGCTACAATATTTCATGTTTTGTCTTTTTCCTTTTTAATTATATTTTATGTTGTGTGGAGTGCATCTTCTCCAAAGTAGAGCAACAAGTTATTCCATTGCTGTTGCTTATCACATACATGCTTTCAGTCATCATGCCAGCTTTTCAGCTCTTACACAGAAGTGGAACTTATATTCATTACTCTAAAACTATTTAGATACAATAAAGATCTTTCTTCTAAAGAATTTGTTGTTACTTCAGAGGAAGTTCTTTCTCATGAAGCTAGTTGCACATTTCTCATCCACTTCCATGCAAGGAGCTACCTGGTAGTTCCTCATGAACTCTCCATGTTCCTCTGAGACAAGGGGAGTCAAAAGAATCTCAGTAGATATAATAAAAGGGGATGAAACATGATATTTAGCACTTACATTGTTGAAATTAGCTGAGGCAGAGACAGTCCTTAATAAGAAGAACTGGCCCCAAGAACCAGCCGATGAGGCAGAGACAGATCCTGATAAGAAGCAAGAGCTGGCCCCAAGAACCAGCCAAGACTGGCCTTGCAGCTTGGCTGAATACCAAGAAATGACTGAGCCTGCGCAAGAAAAGAGGTTACTAGCGGTGATGAAGAGGAGTCGTCTATCTTCATCTCTGCGACTACCAGACGACCACCATAAGGAGGCCCTGTGCAAGTGCACTTGAGAGGAGACTATGGAAATGACTTCTTGAAGCTAATTTTAATATGAAGCGGGGATAGGTCATGCATATGTATAGGCGTATTGTGAATATGTAATACCTGACTGTATAAACTTGAGGCGAACTGCCAAGTCAGGCACGCACGACTTTGGTGGGACTACCCCCCTGTGCTGCCCAGCGCTGAATGAACATACCTACTTTACAATCTCACTGATTGTGGAGTCTGTTTCTGCACGTCACCTCTACATGCAAATGTAATATTGATTCCTCCAAATAAGATGCCAAACATTGGGAGTCTTGGAATTCCATGCATTCAAGAGAAAATTATGTACTTGTTCTAATTTATGCTTTGAGGATCCTGTTTCTGGTTTGACTACCTGTATAGGGAAACTGGAGAGAGTAGTGTCCCACAGTAGATGGTCCATGTTAAATGGTGTGGATGATCTCTCACAGTGTATGTGTCTGAGTAGGTAAGAATTTTTACCAGTACATTTGGTTTTCTGGACTAATAGATCATACTTTTGTTCAATCTTTCTGGAAAAAAAAACCCAACCCAGATTAAAAAATAAACACACCACAACTCTAAATTCACAGTTACATGTTACTAAGAAATGAATGTGGAAACTTTGTGGGACAGAGAATTGGGTTATAAGCAAGAAGTGCCTGTTGCAGTGTGTTCATGGTGACAATGGTGGGGCAAGGAGTGGATGCAGCCCATTGCACATGAACATGAGAAAGCAAAGCTCTGCACTGTTTTAGCTTGAACTAAAACAGGGAGACAAGGAAATTTTAAATGCTGCCCTGAAAAGAATCAGGGTTAAAATTTTGTGATGCTAATTAGATTAAAAATTGCTTAATTTCAATTGTCAAGTGTCAGTGCCAAATCTCTCGGTATACAGTAGTCACGTTCTGTGTAGCAGCTGAACTGGTCTTCAAGGGTACCAAATCACTGGATCACAGGGGCTTTATTACTTGCTGGTACAGAAAATGAAACAGAGGCTAACCAGACAGTTTTGTTTTGTTTTTAAACTGAGAGGTTGTTTTGTAAACATAGCATAATTTGATTAGTTTATTTGTAACTTTTAGGATGCAGTCATTGAAAACTGACTATTGTCTACCCCTCCTTTGGCCCTTTTTTTTGTTTTGTTATATGTATTTGTTTTATTGGACTTTTCAAGTGGTAATTCACCTAAGTGATTAAAACAACACTGCATTTCAAGGAACCCAGGAAAGACATCTCAACAGTAAATTAAATAGAATGTAAAGTATTCTATAGTGTTATTTGTAAAGCTATAGACAAGATTTTCAGGAGAGTGTCTGTTCTCATGTATCAAGTAACCACATTTTTATGAAGTACACAGGGTGCCTCACAGAGGTAGCAGCTCTGTGCTCCCAATCTTTTAAAAAGTTGTGTTCTTCTGAAAATCTCACCCTTGCTGTGAGTGCTGAAACTCTGGAAAATCTGGTTGAGTCTGCAAATGTTGTCTATCATTAATATGTGGAATGTAATATATTATATTGATATAAAGTGACCAAAATTTAATATACTTTGCTCTGACCTTCCTCAGGGTGTCATTCTTGATATGGAGGTAAATGGTGTGGTCTGTTCTGCACTGAGGCTGAGAACCTGTGAAAAGTCTATAAAGCTGTTCATGTAATCCTAGCCAGGTTGTTAAGCATCCTTATTCCTTAACTTTGTGCAGGTCAAATATTTATATTAATGTGAAAGAGACTGTTAAAGACATACCTTTACATATTCTGACATATGCAAAGTGTGTATCCCTGTTAATCCATACAGAATACTCATCTCACTTTCAAGGTCACGCTGTGCAGTTAGAACAGTCACGACATGTTCTGGTTGATGGATGTATCTGGTAATTAATTTTTAATTACTTTGGATTTTTCTTTCTTCATAGATTGATGATTCCAGTTGTGATGCTGAAATACTTTCCTTGCTCCTCAATGCCAAGTTAGTGGTGAAGTGTGTATCTACTGCCTTCTATCCTCGCCTTATTGACCACTTACTGGCTAACCAGGGAGAAGGAGGCTGGGATGTGGAGGAAATAGCAAAACAACTTAAAGAAGCAGGGTTCAACGCGGAGGCTGGGTCCCTCTTGATGTCTCATCGAGGGACTCATCCTGCACTCAGGACTTTTACTGCTGCCCTCCAGGCTATTCAGCATTGGATCTAAAAATGTTGAATTTGTGGATTTGTCTGCCTTTTTGCTGGAGATCTTACACAAAAGGGAGAAATTGTTGTTCTAGTGAAGTACAAAGTTAGTTATTACCTATGTTTTGTAGAAAATACAAACAGCACACTTACAGTGAATTCCCATATACTTCTAATAATTTTAAATAAATATTGGTGTGGACCGTATAATTCTGTTATATGACTCGGAAAGCATTGAATCTCATAATCCTTTTCAGATCAAAGTGTTAAATGATTACACTCTGTGACATATAAATGAAACATTAGTAAGCTGGCAGGTTATATACAATTTGTCTTAATTTCTGTAAGTAATTTACTCTTGTCATAATATAAAACTAATGTAAAAATACAATTATAAAGACATATGGAGCAAAAAAAAAAATCACAATAAAGAATAATTTCTGAGAATTTCAAAACCTTAAAATTTGATATTGTGCAATGTTGTTACCACAGCTTTTGTTTGCAAGAAATAAAATATTTTGCATTTATCATAGTCTCTCTTCTCTCCTCCTTTTAGACAGATAAATATTTTTTCTTCAGCCCCTTTTTCTGAAATTCGTGTTTCTCCTTAGTGGTGTTTATTCATAAGAACAAGCTGAACTTTTGTGTGCTTGCAGACAGTTCTAGTCTTTGAGGTATTTTCCCCCACAATTTGGGAAGCCCCATCTCAAACCCTAAAGATTTGTTGATAGTTTTTGTGAAGGCACTTTCGAAGTATTTTACTTATATTTTTCCTGAGTTCTGAAAAATTACATAGCTGTATTTATTTCTAAACATCTTTCTTAATAAGGCAAAGTATTTCTGATTGTTTTCAGAGTTTTTTTAACAAGGGGAGTGTCTCTTTATTACACTGCAGTACCAGAAGGGTTTTATGTTTCCATGTGTTTATAGGAATTTTTTGTTAAAATTAATCTGTAAATCTTTTGCCTAATCTTGTCTTCAGATCTAATTTTGAGGTAATAATGTACAGAAACATTATACATGATAAGATACATAGGATAATACAGGTTGGAAGCAATCTCTAGACGTAACGTAATCTAACCTCCTGCTCAAGGCAGGGTTCCTTTATTGTTGGAGCTGGTTGCTCAGGACTGTGTTTGGGTCTTCAAAACCTCAAAGGATGATGTCCCACTGCTTGACTCTCCCCATGTTGAAAAACTTTTTATGTTTGTCCTCTTGTTTGAACTTGTCTCATTTCAGCTTCTGCCAGTTGTCTCTCATTCTCCCACTGCGCACACGGTGAAGAGCCTGGCTCCATCATCTTGACAACCTTCTTGTAGGCATTGGGTCCCCCATAGCCTTCCCTCCTCAAAACAAACAAAACCCAGAAGAAGAACACAAAAACTATTCTAGTGCAGCAATTGCAGTTCGTAGGTGATTTAGCTGGTTGTACCATGCCTACAGTACAGACACTGGTGGTGGATTCCATTAACACCAGTAATATTCAGTCAAAATTTGGCAACAGAGGGATCCAATTCAGGTACCGTTGCTCTGTGCCTCAATAGTAACACTTATCTGAGCTTTCTGCTATTCAGGATGGCCAGCCCCTTCATTATGCAATATAGTAACAAACTGAGTATTACCGAGACAGTAATTTCTAAAATTCTCCTTTTTCCTAAATGTCAGCCTAAATCATAAAGAAGGAAGAAGAGTGGGTTAAAAGCTTGAAGTAGCTATTTCATTACGAATTTGTATTACCGAATTCTTTCCTAGGCTTCAGGATTTAGAAATGGGTGGTGACATTTGTGGAACCAAAACTGAGTCTTACTAGAACCGTCTTTGACTTGGGATCTGCTTTGTTTTATCAGCTTTTACTGACTGTGTAAATTGTTCAGATGTTAGCCTTACCTCCCTGCTTACATAAGATTCTTAACAAGATTTTTAACAATGCTTTAATTCAGATTGTTAACTTATTTTTTGTACTTGCTGGCCCCAGCTGTCCTTCAGTGTTTTACAGAAGGCTATCTCATCCATGTATCTGACATGCATATCAAATTCAACCTTATATCATTTAGCTATGTTGCTTTAATTCTGGTCTCTTATGTTAGTAGTCCCAAGAGCCCCGGACTAGTAAAACAAAGTATATTGGAATTGCAGAGAAAAGAAAGGAAAATTTTAAAAAAGGTTATGTAACTGGAAATCACAGGCAAACCACAAGGCGTACCACCAGCAAGAAAACCTTGGATTATTCTGTAGAAGATATTTCTGTACTTTACAATGGAGCATTTTGGTCTGCCTGCATGTTTTGTTCTCAGGTTAGTAAGTTCAGTGGTAGATTTTCTGACCGTTCTCATTCAGGATCATGAAAAGTTTGTGTTTAGTGTCACTTTGGAGCTGAGCTGTAGATAAAGCTCTAATGAGTGGTGTTGATCTTTTGTCCAGTTTCTGTTTTGCTGGCATTACAAATCCATGATAAATGTTTTCCTTGCAGCCAGGACTACTGATTTATTCTGTATTCAAAACTTTCATCTATAAGAAACAGTTTTAGTATATACATGCAAAATGATCGGCCTACATTAGTGTATGTTCCAAGTAAAATAAAATTTAAGGGGCGGGGGAGGGGGGAAGTGAAAGAAGATAACAAGGATAAGTGTATCCCAGTGCCAGCCTTTTAGTATCTTCTATATGGTAGAATAATATTTGAGGCTCTGGGAGTGACCAAGATACACTAGCAAATGCTATTGTGTTGGTTTTGGATTTGTTTTTAAAGGTTAAGAAACTCACCTTGGTATTATTAATAGTACTTAATAAGATGCTGAACAGTTCAGTTCTGTCAGTTTGTTTAATTTGCAGTTAGGATCTGTTCAGAATACAGCATGAGCTGACTGGTTTTTTGTTTGTTTTTTTTTATCCAAGACAAGTTCATGCTCTCGAGATGCTTGTGCTCCCAAAAGCAGGTGAATAAAGAGTTCATTTGTGTCTCCAAGAGCAATGCTTCCTAGGGCTGTTAATCCTCCTTTGCCTGAAAAAACACTGATAGCGTTTGCATCTTTGACAAGCTTTTTGCTGCCTAGTAAATGCAGCAAAGCAGCAAAATATATCACCTTTCTTTTGGATAAGGAGAACCAGAGATTAGGGAAGAAAGATCATAACTCACGATTTCTTTCTCTGCTGGAAATCATAAGTGAAGACAGTACGTCATTGCAACAGATGCAAAATAGACACTTTTGTATTTATAAACAAACCAGTGCAATTCAATGAGTGGAGTGGCTACATATGATTTGGATATTTTCCTTGTATAATGATTCTGTGATTTGTTGTTTGTGACATTCTGCACTGTGAAAAGATGCTTTGAGAGGATGGCCATAGAAATAGATACCTTCATCATAGGGGTAACAATTCCTACACTTGCAAAAACACAATAATTTTTCAAATTTGTTTTTATTTACCTCTACTTTCCCTTCAAAAGCCAGCAAACTGGGTAGGTACTCTGTGCAAGGTCAGATTTCACAAAACAGTACGCAGACGGTAATTGTACCTCTGTTACCCACAAAACGGGATGCTAAGTGAAACCTTGGGCCCTTTGCTCCCGAGAACGATGGTGGGTTATCACCCAGCCAGGTCTTCTCCCAAAGAGTGTGTTGCTTATGCAGAAGTACAGAATGACAGCAGACCACACAGGAACTGAAGATTTTACCTGTGTTCATCTGTCAGCAGGTGAGTACCGAACAAGAATGCTCTAGCTGGAGAGCAAATCAAGGGCAGGGCAACCTTGAAACAGCCACAGCAATTGAAGAAAGTGAAAAAGGGGGCCAAGGCAAGGATTTTGCTAGGGTTATATTTCACTGCACAACACACAGCAAGTAACATCTAACACCTTGCTGGTTTATCGTACTGATTGATGAGAGACTGAGAGATTCTGAAGGAAGGGAATGAACACAAAACTAGAAGTGTTCCACCTTTAAAATGGATTTATTATTGTAGCATTGGCCACCATGTCTGCCACATTTCTTACTTAAAAATTTCCAGGTTCCTAAATTCTAGTATTTTTAAAAGAGAGTACACGTTTTCAGTAAAGCCCTGAGACTTGTCTCACTTTTGAGGTTGTATGATTTGATCTGTATGCCCAACTTGTCATAAACTTGTGTATCAGTAGAGCCACCTCCATTATTTATGTGTTTTCATCTTTCATTTGTTTCAAATGATGTCCATACTTCTTATATCAGAAAAAAATTAAAAACTAAATCACTGTCCACCCTCTCTGTTTTTATGGACTTCTAATAAACTCAGTCTTAGTTGTGTCTTTCCCAGCCTGTTGAGTCCTAGTGTGCTTAGTTATTCCTCTGTAACCTTTGGTCATCTTCTTTATTTATCTCTATATCTTTCTCAGTATATTTTTTGAGACATGGAAGGGAGGAGCAGAGCTATGCCTTGTATCAAATGTTGCGGACACACCAGAAGTTCATCTAGTGGCATAAAAATGTTTTTCAATTTGATTATTTAACTGTTATGGAGCACTTGAGGTAGTGTTTGTGTAGGATTATTTGTTTTGACCCTGAGCTCTCTTTCCACATTGGTAGCAGTCATCTGAGATTACATTACTTTATATGTTTTTTACAGTTTATTTTAAGATCATTTGTCTCATGTACATCATTGTAGTTACAGATTGAAGTCCATTTACCAGTTGATCACCCAGACAGTACATTTCATGAAGACTTTCAACAGTTTTTCATCCAGCCCTTGTTCGTACTCAAAACCTGGTCTTCATCAGCACTCTTTGACACCTTTACTAGTGGTCCCCTTTTGTAGACACAGAAAATAGTAAACTTGAGTCTCTTGAGCAAGTGCCTGCACTTGAAAACAGCTAGCTCATTCTGCTGAAGATGAGGCACGTATATAAAAGAAGAGTAGATAAAAGTCCTACAGATGGTCAGGAACAGGCTCGCTCTTTTAGCTTAGTTAAATCATCTGCTGACATGGTTCTGTTCTCCACAAGAGCTCAGTGCCTTAAACCCTCATATGTTTGTCCTCAGTGATGCTCTGTTGCACTAGGTGGAGATGGAGTACTGAGTTTCCAGAATGAATGAGCATCCCATCATACAGCAGGAAGACTTAAGCAAGACTGGGTCAGAGCCTTATCTTTCCTTAGTGCTTAGGAGAGTTGGTTTTTAACTACAACCAGTATTTTCAGTAGGTAATTATAACAGCTAATACTTTATAGAAAAAAAAAAAAGAGCACCTCTCTAAACCTTTCTGACTACCATGACATTCAGAAACACGAAAATCTTTCTTACTTTGATTTCTTCTTATAGTGATAAATTTCATCTGTCATTTTTCTTTACTTGCTTTGGGGTTGGCTAACAAAGGGGATGGCTTAGTGCACATGCTAATAACTATGCTGTTTGAACAAAGTGGGGCATTTTATCATGTTAACTGAACCTTCATAGGATACACTAAGCTGTGCAAACAGAAGATAAAGTCTGACGTTATGGCCAGCTCAGTCATAGCTAGATCTGAACAACCTGGTCAACGTTTCTACCTAAAAATAGAGACTCTGCTTCCTGAAGCTGTCTGGGAGTGGATGGCAGAGACCCCAACAAATTCTCTGTTGCACAGCTGTGTCATTTCCAAACCCCAGGTTCCTGTATTGCTTATTAATACCAGATACGTGACAGTTAGTGGAAATTTTTTATGTATGTGCCTGGTTGACCCCGACTGGATGGCAGGTGCCCACTAAAACTGCTCTATCACTCTCCTCCTCAGCTGGACAGGGGGGAGAAAATATAACAAAGGGTTTGTGGGTCAAGGTAAGGACAGGGAGAGATCACTCACCACTTACCGTCATTGGCAAAACAGAGTAGGATAATGAGAAATAAAAACAAAATCTTAAAACACCTTCCCCCACCCCTCCCTTCTTCTCAGGCTCAACTCCACTCCCAGTTTTCTTTCCCTCCTCCCCCCAGCAGCACAGAAGGAAGGGGAATGAGGGTTGGGGTCAGTTCCTCACACGTTGTCTCTGCCGCTCCTTCCTTCTCAGGGAGAGGACTCCTCACTCATCCCCTGCTCCACCGTGGGGTCCCTTCCATGGGCTGTAGTCCTTCAGGCACAGCTTGCTTCAGCGCGGGCTTTCCACAGGCTCACAGCCTCCATTGGGCACCCACCTGCTCCGGCGTGGGTTCCTCCCCGGGCTGCAGGTGGAGATCTGCTCCCCCGTGGACCTCCCTGGGCTGCAGGGGGACAGCCTGCCTCACCATGGTCTTCCCCACGGGCTGCAGGGGAATCTCTGCTCCGGCGCCTGGAGCACCTCCTCCCCTCCTTCTGCACTGACCTGGGGGTCTGCAGGGCTGTTGCTCTCACTCCTCTCTCTGGCTGCAATTGCACAGTTGGTTTTTTTCCCCCTTCTTAAATCTGTTCTCCCAGAGGCACTACCACTGTCACTGATGGGCTCAGCCTCTGCCAGTGGCAGGTCCATCTTGGAGCCAGCTGGTATGGGCTCTGTCGGACATGGGGGAAACTTCTAGTAGCTTCTCACAGAAGCCAACCCTGTATCCCCCCCACTACCAAAATCTTGCCATGCAAACCCAATACAATGTATACTCAATTTATATGTGGTTGTTATTGAAAATAGCTGTAAAAGCTGAAATACCTGATTTAGTCACTGGTCAGCATGCCTAACTGGCAAAGCTGAGTATTAAACTGATATTCATTCTTCTGAAGATATGAAATGCTAAAACATTTCCTGATAGCAGTTGGTGCAAGTCAGCCTCTTTTCTCAAGTCACAAAGGTAATAAAATACCAGACCTGGTACACTATTTATAAGGAAAAAGAGGGAAACAATTGGTGGTAATCTCTGACGGAAATAAGACTTAATGGCAAAAGTCAGTGTATGTAAACTTAACATAAAACATGAGATTATCATTAAAACTGAATTATCTACTCAACATGTATTCCTCTCCCTCTGAAATCAGCATCTTCTGCCAAGCTGTGCTGACACCCTGTCACTGAATGTCCTCTTAGTCTACCCTCCCAGGCTTCCCTTGCTTGCAGGGCATGGTAACAGGGAAAGCAGCTTCACACAGAGCTCTGATTTACAGTCCAATGTCGTTTGCAACTCATACAGAAAACTGCGTGACAGCCTTTTTCTGTAAGAATCTTTATCTACATAATGTGTGTGTAAAATATTTATTCTAATGAGCAAAGCAGATGTATGCTGTTTAAAAATAAAAAGTAATGCTTGAAAACAAATAAGCAGAAGGAGTTTAGTCTAAATGGGAGAACAATACAGAACACAAACTGCGAATGAAACCGGGGGGGTGATTTTAATTAATCTGGTAGTACCATCTGCGCTGGTTCTGGCTATAGAGGAAAAAAGACACAACAGTATCTGAATGCAACTTTCAATAGTGTGTACGTGAAATATATACAGGCAGTATCCTATATAATCTCGAAAAGTGAATGGTAGTGCAATTTAAGGTCCAGTCCTGGAAGTGTTTCTTTTGTGAACTCCTCCGTTCATTTAAGCACTTAATGATTGTTTGTTATTGTGCTGCTTTAAATGTTATTTCTGGTAAAGAGAAAAGTGGAGCAAAAACTAGCCTAGGCGATTTTGGAGCTATAAATGCCACAGCTGTTCTGTAACAAAAATGTTCCTAAGATGTGATTTTTTTCAATCTTTGGCACTTTCTTAAACTGTTCAAAATTGCTGGACATAAGTGAATGAAAAACTAAAAGTGATTGTGAGATATGGCTTCCCATATGAAGTAAGGTCCAGTTTGAGATGGTTCAAGATTCAAGATATTTAAATTTTTGGGTTGTTAGCTTCATATCCAGGTATAATCTATATCTCTTCAATGACTTGATAGATCTCCAGAGGAAGGAAACTCCTAAGTAAATATTAAGTGGTGCAGTTAGGTTGGTTTTTTTTCTTGTTCATAATGATAGAAAAGCAACTGGCATGGCCACACCAAACAGCTGAGACTAATTGTGGGATTTTCTGAATTATTTTAACTCACACAATTCAGGAGTTTGATGGAGACCATTCCTCTTGGTCTGGAGAGGAATGAAAGCAGTATATCTTTCTTATAGAGATGAGTAATGAGCAAAGGTAAATGAATGAAGGGGACTACAAGCTACTGTTTGCAATTAGAGCTTTAGGTTTTTTAATTAGCTGTTGATTCCTTCACAACAATTTGCTTTTAGAGGGCACTATTTATTATAGTGGTAGTCCCTTGATGCCCCAGTAAAGACTCATACTGTGAAAGCACTGCACCTGTATGTAACAGAATATTTACATCATGTGTTAAAGATGATGTGCTTAGAGAAAATAGGCAGTGAAGACATCATGATAACATGATCTTTGCACAGATTCTGCTCCACATCTGCTTGTCCTTACCCACGTGAACCTTACCAGGTTGAAGATGTCTTTTTTTATTTTGTTCACCAAATTGGGTTTGTTTCTTTCACCACCTTTATCTAATGATTCTTAGCTCAAACAAAAGTTTGGTCTTACATGCCAGTTAGCAGGGAAAAATACTACAGGCTAGGAAGGACACACTGCTGCTGGTTAAATGTCAGTGCTCTGTTTATGCCCTGGATCTGGACAATCTGGCCTTCTCTTTCATTCAAAGAAAATGAAGGAATATCAGTGACAGCTTTAAATGCATCTCTATTTAGAAATGAACAGGAAGTTATTCTGGAACTTTTTTCTCAGTGACTTTCAGGAGAAGATGTGGAAAATAGGGTATTTCTTCAGATTTCAGTAAACATCAAGTAATATTTTAGGTGTGAAAGCAGAGGAAAAGACTTGGTTTTGACTCATAAGATTGGTTTGCAGAAGTCATAGTAAAGCTATCAGTCCTCTCTGAAGCCAGAAAGAGTAGTTCCTTCTTTTTCTTATCATTCCATAATCATAATTATGTATAAAATTGGCAGTATTGAAAAAAGAAAGGGTAAAGGACAAATAACTTTTGCACTTAGCACTTTAGTAGCTGCAGGAGCTTTTTAACATATTTACATCTGATTTCATGAAATACCAATAAAACACTTTTCAGTTGCCCACATGAGGCCTCTAAAAATAGTTGGTATTTTTGCTAACTTCTTTGTACTGCGAGATCCTGCTTTAAATGTGGTGAAGTATTATTGACTGAAAAAGTTGGGTTTTTTCCATCCTGTAAGCTGAAAAGTCAGAGAAGTAAGGAAAGAGAGCGCAGGTGATGCTTATACCAATGTAGAGTAATGCCCCTGGAAATTGAAAGACTTACATCCACAGCAAAGTACAAGTGTCTGCAGCTCAGTCAGTTAAACTTCAGGCCTGAAATGCAAGGAGCACCTTCTAAAGCGTTTCCTTGTTTGCTCAGATGCTCACTGATCTTGAAGTATCCAGTACCTTGGAAAAGGCTCAAGGTCCTTAGGATTATCAACAGTGGAACAAAACGGGGAGCAGAATCACCTCTCTATGTTAAATTTGCTGCTGTTGCTGTGACTGAGGACACTAACAATGTTTCTTGCTTGTTTTTTTTCATGGCATTTTGTGGCATTTGAGATTTTAGCAAGGATTTAATGCTGTTCTACGCTGTTAGGAGAGGCCTCTGACAGTATGGAGTAAATATTGTTCCTGGTTTGCAACACCAGTCTGATCTATTGTCCTGTGGATGTAATCTGTCCCAAGAGAAAACCAGTTGGTACCAACAACTAACTTATTTGGGAAGATCTCCTTCATTACCATCTTACTTCATTGCAGCTGCTAGTTTCAGCTGCTGGTTTTAATCACAGTTCAATAATCAAGGATTAAATCTGCAGGTGAACAGAAATCAGCGAGCTGGATTTTGTAATCCTACAACACCTCTATGCTCCACAAAATTTCAAATCTACAAAGGCTTAACCAGAGGAATAACCATAGATAAAGAAGCATCATAATTGTGGAGAAAAGCGTGGTGTAATTCCTGGCATCCCTAGGATAAGTTTGAATAACACAACCTCCAGTGTTTACAGAGCTGCCACTGAAGATTACTGAGAAGCATCGTGCAGCCGTGCGTGGGAGGTGGTGGTTGACAGCCAACATCTCAAAGCTCTACTTTACTGATGAGATTGGCTTAACCCTAGGCCTGAGAGCTCTCCCCTCTATTAAAGACTAGTGTTTAGCATTGCTGTGGAAAATAACGTTTCAGGGGTGTTTGATGTCAAGAGTGTTAGCTTTCAGTTCTTGGAGCTGGCAGCTTTTTCAGCTCCTAAGAGCTGCAGATCAGTTTGCATTGCTTAATACATTTGTAACTTTGAGATGTTGACCTTACAGGATGATAATTTCCCTTACCTGTTCTTTGCAGATACTGGATTGCATGGTGAACTATAAAAAGTGAACTGTGGGGCAGATGGCGGACTTTGTAGTTGCTTGTTCTCTTGCAGTATGCCAAGATTTTTCCTTATTGGCCTGGAGAATTTTAGCAGTTGTTACTACTCCTGTAGCCACAGCGATGTACAGTCACAGCTTCTGACATTACCAAAAATTAAGCAATCTGAAGTGAGCCAAAGTGTTTGTATCAAAACTGTAACTGTAAATTTATTAACATATTTTTGGTAGTCACTTTTTGAAACATCCTCTTAGGAGTGACTTAATCCTACAGTCTAATGAAGAGGATATGTAGCTCTAAGATTGACTGAACCAACCAAGATTTGAATTATGCCCTCTCTTTCCAGTGACTCTATAGGATGCCTTTTCAATGCTATTTTTACTAATACTACACTTGTGTATTTAGCTTCCTATTTGTAGAGTTTATGAGTGAAAAGAAGGTGGTTGTCCAGAGGTGTCCAGAGGCTTTGCTGCTTGGCCAGCCTGCTCCTCTTTTTTAGAGCAGCCACTAGGAAAGGTACCCTCAGCCAAATCATGGATTCTCCCTCCAGAGATGCGCCAGAAAGAACAGGCCCTTTGGCTCATCTTTTTACCTCTTGTTAAGAAATCAGAGCACAAAGTGGAGAGAAGATGGATTAGAGAGAGAGGTAAATTATTTGTGTAAACAATACCTTTAATTTCTGAGTGGTCGTGTGGTTACTTCATTTATGGGTGCCTTTGCCGTTTAACCATAGCATCTGAGGGGTTCAAATATTATGGGCCTGAAAGAATGGAAGAAGGTTGCTGTTTTTAGAGCTATTCCAGATGTTTGCGATGCAAAATTAAATGAACAAACATAGCCTGGTTTTCCTGTTTGAGTTACTTGCAGACAAGCTTAGATTTTTACTGATTTTTCTTATCTCAAATATTCTAGTGGCTATTTTTACACGAGTTTTATTCTCCAGACTGTTTACCAAAACTTGTTACTTTTCTGAACTTCGATTATTTTTAATGAATCTATTCATTTGGCTAAGAGGATTTAAAAGCCCAATACATGCTATTGTTTTGCTCCTGGATTACTTTGCTAAAGCTCTTTTAATTTTTTGCAAAAGGAAGACAAGACGGTGATAGAAGTGCATCAGAATCTGTGGTATGTAAATTCCATAGATATCCCTGTGCATAGCAGCAAAAATCTCCTTTACAGATGTTTAGAATAAAATGAAAAAAGCTTCAGACCCCAGTGCTATGAATTCATGGCTTGTATCCTAAAGCGTGTTTATGAATCGTTTATGACTCTGCCTGGGAGAATACTGTGAAATAATCTGTCTGCCAATAATTAGATGATGTTACACAGATGCATTAGCTCTGTGCTTTGATTTGGCAATAATTTCTGTCTGGCCTGGAACTAACTCCATATGATGCTTTTTAACCTGTTCAAAGTGATAGGACTCGTCCAACCTTCTGTATGTAGGCTGCCAATGAAAAGATGAGTTAAAGCTCTTTCTCATAAAAGGGTGGACGTGGTGTCTGCTGTTCCTGCGGATAGGTAGAGGTTAACAAACACTGTCCAGACTTCTCCTTTCCCACCTAGATCTGGTGACTTCTCTACGCCTGAAGTCGCAGGTGTGAATGGTCCTAGGCAGCGAGCTGAGCCTCAGCCCGAGGCAGACCCTCGGGTCAGCCCAGTGGCACAGCACTGAAATGCCCCGTTTCCCCCTCTCTCACCTTGAGCCTGGAGGAGAGCTGGGGAGAGGCTGCCTGGGGAAGAGGTAGGCAGCAGACAGTTATTCCTGGAGAACTTTGTCATTTGGACCACGTGAGGAACCATGGCTGAGGCTCCGCCAGGCCCTTGGGTACGCTGGTGGTCAAGAGTAGGGTTAGGAGAGAAAGCCGGGAGTTCCAGTTGTAGTGGGGCTCCAGGGGGTTTTCAAAGGAGTGTGATGACTGCCATGAGATTTCTCCCCTGAAATTTTCCAGCTGGGCCGATGTTGGGGGTCTGTTTCGGGTTTGTGTGGCGGGGTTTTGGTAGCGGGGGAGGGGCTGCAGGGCCGGCTCCTGTGAGAAGCTGCCAGAAGCTTCCCCGGCTCCACGTCGGACCCGCTGCTGGCCCAGGCCGAGCCCGTCAGTGATGGCGGTAGGGCCTCTGGGAGAACAGAGTTAAGAGGGGAAACCTGCAGTGAGTGGGGGGATTGGAACGTGAGAGGACCCCCTCTGCAGACACCGAGGTCAGTGAGGAGGAGGGGAGGAGGGGCTGCCCCCGCAGCCCGTGGTGAGACCAGGCGGCAGGCTGTCCCCCCCCAGCCCACGGAGGGGAGCGGGGGAGCAGATGCCCACCTGCAGCCCGGGGAGAGAGGAGCCCACGCCGGAGCAGGGGGGTGAATGCCCCCAAGATGGCCGCCACTCCCTGGGGAAGCCCGCGCTGGAGCAGGCTGGGACTGAAGGACTGCAGCCTGTGGGAGGGACCCCACGGTGGGGCAGGGGAGGAGTGAGGAGTCCTCCCCCTAAGGAGGAAGGAGCGGCAGAGACAACGTGTGAGGAACTGACCCCAACCCCCATTCCCCGTCCCCCTGCGCCACCGGAGGGAGGAGGGAGAGAAAACCAGCAGTAAAGTTAAGCCCAGGAAGAAGGGAGGGGTGGGGGGAAGGGGTTTTAAGATTTGGTTTTACTTCTCATCATCCTTGTTTTGATTTGATTTGTAGTAAATTAAATTGATTTTGTTTTTTCTCCAAGTTGAGTCTGGTTTTTGCCCATAACCATAAGTGTTGAGTGATCCCTCCCTGTCCGTGTCTCAACCCACAAGCATTTCTTTATATTTTTTCCTCCTCATCCCACCCAGGCTGGCGGGGGGGAGGAGTGAGCGAGCGGCTTCATGGTGCTTTGTTGCTGGCTGGGATTAAACCATAACAGGGTCCTTGGACAGAGGATCAGCCTGTGTCTTTGGTTTAGATCTTTCTTTTGGGCTACTGATGTGGCTTATTGGTTAATATCCTTCCAAGCTTAGCCCCACACTATTATGATTAGACAGCTTCCAACCTGGGTGGTTTCCCAAAATGCAGGCAGAAAGGGCATCCAGTGTCATTTTGTGCCCCAATATAAAATATTATAAAGTCCTGTACACTATAGAAGCCAAAATAGACATGACTGATTTTTTTTTAATCAATTCTCTTTTTCTAGGCACCTAATACAAAGGTTTATCCCTAACAGGGAATACATTTATCTGGGAAAGATTTCTTAAAAAAACTTCATACTGAACATACAGGTCCACATTGCAGGCCTGTCACATTTCTGCAGTGCAGAATGTGAAGCCCTTGTCCTGTGGGCAGGGAGTTCCCTGGGGTTTTGCCCTGCTTCAGATGTGTACACTTCCATTTCTGTAATCCTGTTAGCTATCCTACCTTCTCACCCCATATTCATCATCATGATCTTTCTAGAAACTCTGTAGCCCAATTTCCAGTGCAAAGCCTTGTTTGTTTTTGCAAAATGTGGGAAAAACTTTTTCCTATTTAATACCTTTTAAAAATTCTAGCTCAGTCTAAGTTTTGTCAGGTATCACTTTATCCTTATGCATCATGAACTCTAAGGTGCATCTGTCTCTGCTAATTGAGCTTTTTCCTCATAGCTACACCTGGACTTTGGGATATTATTTTCTCTGACTTCAAATCCAAGTTTTCATGGATATTCTGGTATCTTACTTGACATAACGGTGCAAAATGCTTAGTTGAGGTAATGAAATCTGCTATCTAGAATGCAAAACCTTGGAAAAACAATGCCCTTTTATACTCTGGACAAAGTGGCACACTGTATCTGCTACCACTCTGCTGCTGTGCTATTTTCAGAATTAATATGGGAAGAGGTCAGTCTGATGCATTTAACAAATAGCCAATTCTTGCCCTTAAAGTTCGTTATTTTAAAAATATCTCTCACAGCCCTTTGTAAATAAGCAATTGCAAATATATAATACAAATAAATTCCCTGCAGAAATCAATCCTTTTTCACCCCAGTCGTTACCCAAAGAGAAACCGGGTCAAACATCTTCAACACTGAGAAAGTCAACCCGGTGACAATAGACAGAAACTAGGCTCTGCATTACTGCATTATTTATACTGCCACGCTGTTTCAAGCAGTGATTTGACAATAATAGAGGCCAAATTAGAAGCTGTGCTAGGTACTCTCCACAGATAATTAGTCCTAGTACTTAACTGTCATCAAGTGGAAAAGCTTTCTTTCGTTTAATTTTCCTAAACGAATAGAAAAATATCCCTTTCTCAAATTAACTGTTAGCAACTTGGAGAATACCTCAATGTTGCCTCCTTCGTTATCATGACCTTTTGTATTCTTAAAAGCTTTTAAAAAAAATCTTCTCTAGTTTAAACAAATGTAATTATTTGGTTTTTCTGTGTGTGTGTCCCCCCCCCCCGCCTTGCTTCTTAGAACACCTCCTTTGGTTTCTCCTTGATTTGTCAGATTTTATTTGAAATATTGTACCATAGTTATGGTCTTGTCAATACTTTGCAGAATGGAATAGCTACTTTTCATGGCCTTCATGCCATGCTCCTCTACCTTCAGTCCAGAATTATTTTTGCTCTGTACTCATGTTCTCAACTCATTTTGGTTTACTGTAACCCCAGCTATGTTTCTGCAGTTGTGTTGTGTAAACAGTTATTCTCTTTTTTTTTGTATTTACACCTTTAATTCTTCTTTCTCAGGTGTACCATCTTTTTGGTTACATTTCATGGCATTTCTTTGATAAGAGGCTTTAACCATGCCCTTGAGAATCTTTAAGGCATTTGCAGCATCCACAAATTGTTTCTGCTCTATCAACCATATCACGACTGGAAATTCAGAATATAATTCAAAACCTATGACAGATCTTCCATTTCATCTCCCACCTTTCCAGGCTAACAGTAACTGTTAATAACTACTCTAAGAACATGTTGTTTTCTTGTTATTTTCAATTGGTTGTGCAGGCATTTAATATTAACTTCACCTAAGTGATACAGCCTTAATTTTCCTATGTAAATGTCGAATGCCAGAAGCTTTACTAAAGACAAGACACATATATTAAACTTCTTCCCACTAGTCTGATAGCCCTGTCAGGGAAGTAAATTTGATTAGTGTGACACTATGTATTTTAGACAATCCATTTTTATATTTCTTGTCATGTTATTATCATCTACTAGCTTACAAAATAATTGTTTCATATTTTTTCCACTTTCAGATATCAGTTTGATGTTCAGTTCCCTAGTGATTGATGTATTTTTACTTTTTGTTTAAAGGTAGTTACTTTCTTACTCTGGAATATCTCTTGCCTTCCTTGAGCTCTTGAAGATAATCATTAATAATTTGGATGTTGCTTTGGCTTGTTTCTTAAATACATAGTGTAAATTTTCATGAGGCTTAGCTGCCTTGACTGTATCTCACTTTTCTTTAACAAAGTCTTTAATTGTTTTGGCTTGTTTTACTATTGCCAGTTACAAATGCTAATTTTGTTAATTTTTCTTAGGAAAATGGGAACAAAAGGGCAGTGAATATTTCAGTTCTCATCACCCGTTATTTACTCTTCTTTGTCAATGAATGCTTTGCTCCCCTCTTTCACTACCACTCCAATCTTCTTTTTGCCTCTGTCACACATAGAAATCTACAGCTCTGCATGTGGGTTATCTCTGATTGTCTTTTTTTCTTTTTTTTTCTGTTTTTTTTGTTTGTTTGTTTGTTTGTTTGTTTGTTTGTTTTGCGGGGGGTGGAGGGTCAGCTTTGTTGAAGCAAATTGCCATTTCTTTTGTTCCCTAATGGAATCGTCTTCCTGATTAGTAATATCTAATTCACAGTCCATCACCATGAAAGGATACATTGATTCATATTTCTCAGAACTCGGTTTTACTTGCCATTATATCACCAGTTGCCCAGTATTACAAGATTCACCTACAGCTTTTCACATTCAGGATTTTAGTACTCTGAAAATTCTGCTGTGTTATGATGATCTTGCCTAGATCATTCCGGGTACAATAAAGATCCTAGCATAAGTTCCTAAATGGCAAAGATCAGCCCCTATATTGAGATAACTGACCACCTACTCATGCCCTTTTTTTTCTTTTTTTTTTTTTCCCCCTTTTCCTTTTGCTAGCTAATTGATGAGACAATTTGCTTGCTTATAACCTATTTTTTTCAGGAATCTGAATTGATTACATCATCCAAATCCCTGTGTCCATACACTTTTTGACTCTTGCAAAGAACTTCAACGGATTTGTGAGGCATGACCTCTCTTCATGGCATATTCATGGTGCCCAACATTAGACGTCTACTGCATAGATACCTACGTGTGAAGAAATCATCCTGTCCTTCCACAGATCAAAATAATCAATCTTGGAATGTAATTCAATTTAACAACATAAGTAAAACCCTGGCGTTTATTCAGATACTGTAATCTTTCCTAATAGTCGGTATTTATCTGTACATCTGTGTACTACATTATTTTTAACAGTTTCAGTTGTGTAATTTGTGTGATACAAACAGTAGCCTTCCTGGTCTGTTGTTCCTTGAAACCTCTGTCTCCTACCTGATTTCTTTCATGATAAGCACAGTTAAAATGAACTTGTTTAGCTTTTCTGCTATGGCTGTGTCTTTTCTGAGTACTTCTTTTACACCTTGATCGTCTAGTAGCCCTAGAGACACTCTTGTTAGGCTTTCTACTGGCTTTCTCCTTCTTCTTTGAAAGAGTAGTTACTATTTGTTTTTATGCCTTAAGCAACATTTTCCTCAACATTTTTTTTTTTGCTTAATCTTTTTTCCAGAGTTTGTTCTTTTCTGCTTCCTCATTTGGACATGACTCAAAACACTGTCTTATTTCTATCAGCTTCCCTAACCTTGTGCTTCATCCCTGTCAGCCATCTAGTCTTAGTTTCTGTATGAGGAACAGCTGGTTATCTTTTCAGCCTCTAGGATGGTGTATTTAAAAAGTCTCTGTTGTAGCTGCAAAAATTTAATCTTTTGGCTTTCATGTGTAATCTGAAAATAACAATCTTTCTTATTTTTATGGGGTGTCCCTTTTGAGATGAACCACTTCATAATGGCTTTAGGGGAGAGGAGGTTGTATTTTTTTAATATGCTGATTAAGTGAATGCATGTATGAAAACCAAGCATGCTGACTGATATTGCTGTGGGGTTGGGGGGGGAACGTTGTTTGGTTTGGGTTTTGGGTTTGTTTTTTTTGGTTTGGGTTGGGTTTTTTAGGTTTTCTAATCTCTGTGAGGTTGTATGTGTATACTTCATCGAGTTTCCCAAATTTTCAGGTGCTGTTTAAAGAGTACTCTCTTCATTCAAGTCTGGCCAAAATATTTTCCTGTTTGAGTTTTGCAATCCTCTGTTCTGTTCTTTATTTCAATACAGGTTTTATGACTTCATCCAATTTTTCAGCTTTTCATTATGGTTTTGCCTTCTGTCCACTTTTCTACCAAGGGGTAAAATCAGGGGATATTGTCACGGAGTTCCTGGTCTTTAGTGCCCCATGTAGTAACTTGCATTTTGCCTCCAGAACTTCTCTCTTAGCATTCTCTAGGTCATGAGCATGTCAGTGTACCGTAACTGTTGCCTTGTCCCTGGATTTCCTCTTAAGGTGCTTTATAAAACTGCTCTTCTTTTCCCCTGTCAGAAAAGTCACCAGAAGGCTTTTTAGTATCACAGACCTTGTCGTCGGTGTTCTTGATAACTGAGTCTTCCACCTCTATAACCTACCTCTCCTTGCTCTGTGAAGGTAAATGTATTGCAGGGCAGTATGTGGCCATCATGTGGAGAAGCCATTGCCATGTATGGGATTGCAAACATCACGATCTTCTGAGATTTCTTCTCCTCTTTTGCATGAGTATTGTGAGCCTGAAGTGAGATCACTCTACATCATCTCTGGACAGCATTCTTCATTTTATCATAAACTCTGCAAATAGGAAACTGCATAAATAAATGTAGTCTTAATAAAAATGTTACTGATAATGTGTCCTATGGAGTCACTTGAGAGAGAGAAACCAATTCAAATCTTGATTGGTTCAGTCAATCTTAGAGCTGCACATCCCCATCATTTGACCACAGAGGAAATTTAGTGTGGCAGTAGTCCTCAGCCAGGCAAGGTGAGCATGAGGTGCCTCAGTTCTACTGAAGTGAATGTGAATTAAGTGTTCAGCCTGTTCAGGAGCTGAGAAAATCCCACCAGCTACAGTTTCAGGACTCTAAATACCTTTGAAAATCGGATCTATCAGACTTACCTGGTGCTGTACATAGATGAACGGGCTCTTATTCTGGGAAAGGCTGGTCCATGTGTTACATGAGTGGGAGACTTGATGTTCAAAGGATTTTTGGCACAAGAGAACTGGAACTATGCTAGGCAATCCAAAAGGTCCTGATTCCCACATCAATTTCTGAACTGTTCTTTTTCTTCTGTTGTTTCTTCTGAACTCGGTGACCTGTAATAGATTTTATTTCTGTTTCAGTGCCCTCTGGTGTTTGTGGTTTTCTTTTGTTTAGTTCTCTTTCCTTCTTCCTTTTTCTGGCATACTTATACACTGAGATATCTTTCAGCTCGTTCCCTTTGTCCCCTGCAATGTTCTTTCTGACAGATCACATTTAACAATACTATTCTGTCCTCCTTTCAAAAGTGTTTGCAATGCCCTTGGTTTATGTTATTTATTTCGCTCTGTCTTCTTTTCCTTTCTTCCTTTTTTTTTTTTTTATAAACTCTAAAAATCTGGGGTTTATTATTCCTTGGACCATGCACCTGCAGTGGTTTCCATGGTAACATGATTCTGCAGCCCCCATCTGTTTCATTCCTGATTCTTATTAGCCGTTTGCTGGATGCTAGTAAAAATGCTGTGGGTTTGGAGAGGCAACCTTGCAGCTGATATCACAAGCATTTAATTACCTTGAAACTGCTTGTTTAGTTTCAAGTCCAGTCCCTTTGCCTGGGATGAGAACATAAGTCAGCTATGACTATTTACTAATCTCATCTCATTAGTTGTGCTTTCTTGTTATCTTTGCAATTACATGCTTAAGTTGATAGCTCGTACTCAATCCAATTATTTCTTATGATCTAAGCACATTCAGATTTCTCTGTTTCTTCCTCTGTCTTTCAGGAAACCTGAAAAATAAATGCATTCTTTTAAATAAAATGTTTAAACAACTTACTGTAGACAAGCAGAAGCTGCACTGACAAACCTCTTAAGTACCTTGAAAAAATACCTCCATCATGTCCCTGAAAGTAAAGTCCATATTACTTTGAAACAGGGTCTTGAGCAGAGATTGTCTTGAAATAATATAGTGATCTTTCTGTCTGCAAAGCTGTCTTAGTTTTATGCCCCTCATCACAGTAGAAACTGAATGTCTAATGAAGAGAAATGATCAGTGAGGATTCAAGGAGAAAATCAATCTTCTTTTACATAGGTCCTACCTAGTTTCTACTGGTAAAAAATCCACCATTCTAGTGGATTAACACTTGTATTATTGCTGATAAAAGTTGTGCTATTGTAAGGGGAGTGGCTTCATATTTGTTTTATTATTCCCACAAAACAAAATACAAAATAGATGCTGACACTATGAAAAATACAAAAACCCTATTCTGTTTTATTTGTAACTAATTTTGTAATCTCATAAAATGATATATATAAAATTATGTGACTAAACAAAGATACAAATACACACACAATTTGAAGTACCAGTAACATGAAAGGTAGGTTTTAGTTAAAAGAGGAATATTTTTGCCAGTCAAACAAAAAGGAAAAAAACCCCTTACACCATAAAATCCCTGGTGTCAGACTTTGAAGACTCAAGTTGTACGAGAAAACAACAGAGAGGAACTGTCTAGGAAAATGGGAATTTTAAGATGGCCTAGTAGAATTTTTTTTGAAATCTAGACAGATACCAGGTAAAGCTAGCTAGCTGAACCACATTTTTACCTTAACATGAAATACTAACTCATTGAAATAAAAACTTTTCATTGAAAAGGGTTGTTTTGAGGACTCTTTCAAATAATCTTTTAAAATAGTTTAAAAAAGAATGTAAGCTTTATTTCAAAATTACAAAAAAATATTTTGGTTGCTTTTATATCAACATTAAATTGTAAGAATTATTCAAATGTAGTATCATCAATGATACAAACAACTTTACTACAATTTTGTGGGGTTTTTGTTTTGTTTTCTTTAGAATTTGTTTTCTGCTCAGCTCCACAGAATTATTCGGGATAGGGCGGAAGTCCAGTCTCCTGGTTTTGGAGATATTTATGAATTTGTAGATGTGGTCATTTTTTTCTTATAAACTGTAAAATAGACTGATTTAATTTGTATTTTACATGAAGAAATTATATTCTGTGTACTCTAAAAAAAAAAAGTGAGGGAGAAGGAGACTGAAGGATCAATTTTCATCATTCTTAATGTGAAGGTAAGATTTAGTAAAGTTGTTGGTATTTTCCAATTTGCTTTTCTCCACATGTTGGAATGATGATACAATTTTGAATTAAGGATTTTTCCCTTCCTCTTTCTAGTGAGATTCTTAATGGCTTTTAACACAGTAAAGTGATATATTTTTTTTAGGTCAGATAAAATAATTAAAAATTGTTCTCTAATATTGCCCATGCATTTAATTTTATATTCACCATGCGTTGGGCTTTCAGCTGAAAAAAAACCCAAGCCTTTGTCTCCATTGACTTCTGCAGAGATAAGCTTTGATGTTTCTGAACATTCAGTGTGTTATTAGTTGGTATTTATAGTAATGTATATTTCTGTATTCCTACAAACATTGAAACAAAAGGCTGGAACTGGCTGAAATGTAGGTGGTGTTAACAGCTTCAGCATCACTCAATTTTTACAGATGCTATAAAGGTGTGCGAGGGCAAATGTCTCTCCAGTTTACAACTCAGAAGTTTTCACTAAGCAAATAGAAAAAAAGTTACTGCTCTCTTCTAACCCACAAAACAACCAGGGATCTGCAAGTCAAAGTTGATTCTCCTCTCATGTTGCCTGGTGACCTGTAAAAATTCAGCACCTCAAGCACAGAATAACTGTGTCTTTTTTATGGGTTTGGGTGTGTTTTTCCCACCCCACAGAGTTTTGTAGTCACAGCCTCTTCAAATGAATCCTTGGATATATCTGTATATCTGTGTAACCCAACAGAAAAAAAGTGTTCTGAACAAGTCTTACTAAAGATACCCTTTGATTTTTTTTGTGGAGAGGAGGTTAAAAAAGAAAACCGTCCACAAAATATGGCCAGTATAGCAGTTTTCTAGGTCATGGGTATGCAACTGAGGTATTTGATTGATTGGAAATCTTATTCTGTGTTTTGGATACGTACACATATACACACTTACGATAGAACTGGTGGTCCATAAGCATAAGTCACTGTTTTCTTGGAGTGCTGAGACTACTGCAGTGTCCTCTGTAAGCCTGCCAGTGATCTCGGGTGGGTGCCATCCACTGCAAAGATGAGTGTCTCGGTAGGTCTAGTGTGTAGTTTTTCCTGAAGACTGAACACGTTGGTGAGGTTGGACGGCTGTAACCAAGGCTGAGGACGTGAGCACAGCGTGGCTCAGAGGGTGCACAGAGCTCTGCTGCTAACGATGGGTCGCCATTGCCCAAGGAGGAGTGATCACAGGCTGGAGGAGAGAGAGTGATTTTTAAGGTACAGATACACCTTGCTGGATCTGTGTTTCCCAGGATTGCCTTGCTATTCCTGTGAACTCCATTTTGAGTGGAAAGTCAGAGCTGTGTGCTATTCTGACTGGATGGAACTATCTGGCTGCTTTTTGAGTCATTATTCATTCACTGAAATTAATTTTGTTTTCAGAAAGATGTAATATGTGATTTTCTTCCCCTCTGGCAATAGGGCTAAACAGTGTCAGCTTCCATCCACTGGAACTTTCTCTGCTTCAACATCTTTTTTCTTTAAAGGATTGTCCAGTAGAGTGGAAACAAGACCTGGACAAGAACTTCTGCAAGTTTTAGGGTATTGCTTCTATTTCTGCCCCAGTATGGAACAGTATAGCTGAAGTGTATTGAAAACCATTTAGTTAATGGTAGTGAACATTTTGAGGCCAAATTGAACTCCTCACTGTTTGTGGAGCGTAGCAATTTGTATATATATTCCTATGTGGAGTACAATGGTTTATCTATCTGAGTGACCCCACACAATGTGGTAACTATAGGATTCAAAAGTTAAGCAATTGCAAGAAGAAAAAGGTACATGTCTTGAATATACCCTTTTGCATTCTCAAAACCCATAAACATTAGATTAGCAGATACTGCAGGGGGGGCATGCCATTTAAATTTTTTTTTCTTTCTTTTTGTCTGCCATCAGATTGGAAAGACTCACAGAAGACAGAGAGGACGGGTGTGGATAAACCATCCACAAACACCACGTTCTCCTCTGCTGCTCTCTGCAATGTCAGCCTGCTGTTGGTGAATGAATTACTTCTTCCAGGGAGGAGCAATTAGAATTTGTGTGGCAAAGAAGTCACAGTTCAGCATTTGGCTTCTTACCGGTGAATTTTTATTGTTAAATAAAAAAGGATCCTAACAACAGCACTTGTGGAATTCAGGCCTTCTGCTGGAAATGAGAGAAATAATAGTTTTAAGCTGACAAAGTAGGCTCTGAAGTAGTCACACTACTGCTTCATATGAACATACCTCTACAGATTTTTTTTTTTTTTTAAATATGTATGAGTAGAAACATAGAAAAATGTGGCTAGAAGGACTTTGGTCCTGACACTGTTAGAGACAAAAGCAGCTAAAAAAGGCCACTGGCGTCTTCTGGGATCTTTGCGACTATCTGATGCAACTGCATCTGTGCCAGCATTCTGAACTAAACTGTACTACAAAGATTTCTGTGGCTGGTTTTTGGCTTTTTTTTATGCTGCCGTAAGTGCCACCTGCTGAGCGTACAGAGAATCTGACTTATCTTCCAAGGGGAGCATGATGCTCTGTATGCAATCCACAAGCTTCACGCAATATGGAGACATTGCGTGGCCAACGTGCTGATGGGTCTCGTCACAGGCAGGCCCTGACAGAACTGGCAAACTTAACTAAGAAAAACAAAAAGGAAAACCCCAGGGACTCGCTGAGCATTGTGGAATAGTTTTAGAACCATATGTATGATGTGATAGGAACAAAAGCAGTTACAAGTTAATTGGTTTGGTGAAATAGAAGGAAATGCTGAGTAGCATGCTGAGAGGCTGCTAGCGACGTGTGTACAGCTTGGGGTAAGGAGGCAGGGACTTCAGCTGGCCATAGCTATCTGTCACCTTGAAATGACACTCTCCAGCTCTTCTCTCTGGTCTGCCTGGCACCTCAGCACAACAGGTAGTTTCGCTTTGCACCTCTTTGATGGTAACCACCTTCAGAAACTTCCAGCAGGGTGCAAACATTAATGAAGAGGATAGCTGTGTAGTGAACGTCCACGCTCACAGGGGCTGTCCTGGTAGAGACAAGAGATTTCCATGACTTAGCTGTGGGAGCACAGAAAGCACGCTCTTAAAACTCTCCCCAGTCTTGGTTATAACACAAGTTCGTTCACATTCATGAAACCTCTTCAGACCTACTGGGACCACTCGTCTGTCCCAATAGGTAGGAGTGCTGCATTAAGCAGGAGACACTTATCTTGATTTCAGACTTGGATGAGGATTAGATTTATAAAAGTATGTGCTGTCTTGACAGGATTGCTTTTAAAACCAGAGCTTTTAATATCTGAGACTAGAGCCTGTCTGTCCCCGAGCACAGGGCTGTCCCCCATGCAGGGGAATAACCTGTCTCTGCTCTTCTGAATACAGAGCTAGCAGCTACAATTCTCATCAGATTGCTATGGCTGTGATTTACATGAAGTTGGACAGGTTGTTAGGGAAGTCAAGAATGGTCATGAGAAACGTGTTTAGTTTAGCAAACTAGTTAGAAGTGCTGATGCTTCTGGAAAGAAAGTTCCTTTTTATTGTCCGTTGAACACCTAGTGAGATTCAGGGTAACAGCTACCCTTGTGAAAGGGAAGATGAAATAAAAGATGATTTTATTACCTGAGAAACAGCTTTACTTCAGTCTTACCTTTCCATAGTGGTATATAAACCTTCTGTATGTCTTGGCATCAGAAACATATAACAGTGAGTATTCTTGTTGTGGGTTTTGGAGAGACCATCTGTGCAACGAAATGTAGATCTGCAGGAATGCTTACGTTGTGGAAAATGGAGCTGGGAAATGGAGCTGAACTTTACAAACAGTTGGGTTTAATCTACATATAGCAATTACTTTTTCCATCAGCAGTTTAAATTACCAGTTCAGAAAGGTTTAAGAGAATCAGATTTCTTCTTTTAAAATGAAGTATAAGCTACATGTAAATGAGACTGTGCTGGCCAAAAGCTCCCCTTTAGTTCTACCATGTAAGACAGGCTTGCAGGGACTTCTTACTAAGTATATTACTGTGGCTGTGGTGGGAGGTCCTAGCAGAGCCTGAAGGTCCATTATACTGGCTTTATGCACAAATAAGTCATCTGCTGGTGTCTGTGCCACAAGGAAATAATTCAAGGTAGGCAGGATAGACAGAAAAGGGAGGTCAGTCCCACAGATTCTTTTTGCAGGAGAAAAAAGATTGCAATTGGAGATGTGCACTGCACATGTACCATTTACTCCTTATTTGTATTCACTAGTGATAGCACCCAGTGTGCTTGGCTGATGAATGAAGTCAGAAGGAACAGGGTGGGACAGCATCCTCAATACACTCAGGGTGGGAATGGGCCCATTTAAAGTGTTATAAGATCCAGTGACTTAATCTGGGCCTCAAGATTTAAAGTGGATTTAATTGTCACTAAGTACATTGCTCTTTGATAAAAGGTCAGCATTACTTTAACACAAATGGTATGTGAGATAACAAATTTTGCACTGTTCATATTTTGAATGCACAATACATGCATCATAATAATAAAAAACCCCCACCAACCCAAACCTCTGACATCATTCAAACTACTGTTGAGTCTGCCTAAAAACATCCCTGATATTTCTGTAAGGTGAACTAGGCACAGACATATCTAAGTGAAGATTCTCTTGGAAGAGCAAGAAAAGAAAGTTTATTCCCTATAAAGAGAACCTGGTGGAAAAGTATGCAGCAAGCATCTGATTTACTGTTGTATTGCATATTTGTCTTAAGTGTACTACAAATGAATTGTGCAAGGGACCTTTGTAAGCTCAAGTTGCCATCTGTAGTAAGAAAAAAAATCTTATGTTGGAACTAACTACGTGACTTCAGGGATCTTGCAAAAGGAATATCCAGGGGATCCTCTTGGTCAACCATTCTTTCTTACAAACCAAAGAAGATGAAGGAAAGAAAATCCTGGAGCCAAGCCAGCAGTTATGTGAATAATTTAAAACTAAAAGTCTTGTTTCTGAAAAAAAGCAGTGCCGTGGTCTGACGCTTCAGCCAAAAATGGTTGTAAAATTGGAATTGTTCATCTTCCCTTGAAGGCAATAATTCTGTCAGCCAGCAACTATCTGGGACAGCCACAAGTGTCTTAAAATAGCAGCATGAAAGGAGACAAAGTAAGTGTTAGACAAACTCAATCTTCCATGAATAAGTTGAACAAAGATTCATTTGGCTGGAAGTTCCTGTTTCCAAGGCTAAGGAGTTGATTACGTGCAATAAAGTCAAGCAAGGCAGGAGTGTTTTCTTCTACATAGTTAGAATATATATTTTGCTATGGATACAACAAACCTGAAATATATTTAGAAGTCTTTGATTTTTCAAGTTTCTAATGATATGTTTTGGCACATAAAATGTCCAATTTTTCGCTAGATGAAGTGTTTCCAGTATTCCTCAGGCACTTCTAAGAGCAACAGTTGAAATGAAGGGTTTGATTTACATAACAGAGCTTCTCCCTGACCTTCATCCAACAGTGAAGTGGTGACAGTACTCTGGCTGGTGGAGTCACCTGGTGGAATCAACACCTTCCTCTTTCTAGGCTGTGACAAATGTTTTACCACAGACTACTTTGAATAGTATCTTTAAAAGAAGTTTTATATGCGGATAACCTCCATTATCCAGTCATTTGTTCTGGGGGATTTTTCAGGTAGATCCAGTGTTGCATGTCTCTTTCCAGACAAAAGTATTTGAAAACATTGTCTCAAATTTTAGAAGTCTTTTGAGAATCTGACTTCTATATCTCAGTAAACGTGATACTTGCTGAATCAACTTTCTAGTGCTTTTGTGCACATCTGTGTGCTGGTATCTAACTGTAGACATCTTAATCTTGAACTGAATCATGATTCTAGCTTGCATATATAAATCTCTACATAGAGAGCAATGTTTGGGTGTCATAACCTGGAGCTAAATCCCACCTATAAGGTCATACTAAAAGATGATGTTCTTAGAAAGTAGTTCGTTGGCATATTGGTAGGACCTTGCAGTGCAATGTACTGTGGTAGAAAAGGCTAATTTGGGTGCTGGATAAGGATAGTAGGATAAGAAGGTAATTTTGGTCTAGCATTGCTGAGTCAACGGATTTGTCACTTAAGTCTTCACAAATACAATAAAATTTGTGAGAACATAGAACTGATTCATAACTATAAAAAAAGTCTTACGGTGAGAGGCTTAAGCAGCTGACGGCTCCGTAAAAGAAGACTATGAGGTGATTTGGTTGTTGGGAATAAGACTCTTCTAAGTAGAGAACTGGGAGTGCTGAAGAGGTTTTATTTTTGCAGAGAAGTGTAGAAATATCAGTACTTCAAAGGGCTTGGCTTAGTCACACAGATTTCGTTTTTAACTGTAGATATAATTAACCACTTGAACAAATATTTAGAAAAAGGTGATTTCTCTAACCTTTTCATGTTTTTATTGCTCTTCTTTCTCTCAGATGACAAACCTTCAGTAAAACTCAGTTACAGGTTTCTGCAGTATATGCAAGGAGTAACTAGTAACATCTTGTTGGATGAGCTGATCTCCAAAATTCTTTCCTCTAGATCCTGAATCTAATTTAATGTCATCTTAGACTCAGTGCCTTTCTGTGCATAGGTCGGCACATAGATGTCATTCTACACTAGCAGGTACTGTTACTCATGTGTAAAGTAAGGTAGAAGGTATTTGTTGTTCAAGCACAATATCTCCCCTATCTTAATTTATATAGACAGTTTTCAAAGCTACTTTTTGAATTATTTTGTCTGCCTGCTATGATTTTATCAGCTGAAATAAAAACCATCAGGCTTTCAGGTTATATTACCTTTACTCATGCAATTTATTTACATACTTGTTTCCATTTAGAGATTTCACTGCTCACTAAAATCAGGCTGTGTTATTGAAGTTTTATAACTTAGAGAGGTCCAGAATATAAGATTTACTTTGGGATGTGAGCTAAGACACAGAAAAAGACCATTACCACCATAACTTCAAGAAATGCATTTGCTTATATTTAGTAGAAGTAGCCCTTTTCTTTGATACTGCAGCAAACCTGTAGCATCAAACTAATGCCATTATGTCTGGCCACGAAGACCCCCCACATTGGAGGGCTGTTTAGAAGAGGCTTTTCTGTCCCTTGAGGATGAATTCTATTTTGTTCTTCACAGCTGTGACCCTGCAGTCACCCAGTAAGACTGTTCTGGAGTTAAAACTCTGACTGTACTGGGAGAGCAGAGTTGTAAGCATCATAAGTCATCTCTGAGAAAGTGAGCAGGGAAGAATAATGAAAGCCCTGGCTCCTTCCCTTTCATATACTTAAGGTCCAGACACATGGTGTAACATGTGTCTTGTAAGTCACAAAAGGCAATCATTGATCCAGAGGTTAAGTAGACAAGAGAAAGGAGAAGAAAGATGTAATTGCAAGGAGAGATTAAATGATTCACCTGCTCTGAAACCTGACAAAGAAGCAGCGCTGCCTTTTTTCTGCTCCCAAGACCTCTGCAGGGGCAGAGGCATTGGGGTTAGAAGCACTATACTGGCATCTGTATGGGAGTGAGAAGGTATGACCAGTTTGATTTGCATGCCTGGTTTATAATATTCGCATGTATTTCTGTTAAAGGAAGCTGTGTTGTAAACATGAGAGAGCTGTAATACTTATGTTGGGAAAAGCTTTTAAAACCCAGCTGGTTTGCATAATTGTGCCTGCCTAGCAAGACAGGAGCCTTGGAGGGAAGAGTGCACAAGCAAGAAAGATAGTTTCAAAAGAAAGAGATGGAGTCTATGTAGAAAGCTGCTTTTTGTGGCATTCAGTGTGTGAAACTTGTAGGTAATTTCATGCTTTCTAAAAGAATTAGAACTGTTGCTGGGCTTCCATGAGAGGAGGCACAGCAGACTGAAACCAAGACGGCTGCAGAGCAAGCTGGCAGACAGGGCACAGCAGCAGACCGTCTACATCAGGGTCTGAAGCCTTGAGCACTTCTCCTGGTTTGGCCCTCTTACCAAGCATCAATGTTATGATTATTTAGGCTGGGGTAGATTTCATAGGGACATCTTGTTTAGGGTAACAAACTGAGTTGGGGAAATCCATATTGTTATGTCAGTAAACATTACTAGGAATAAGAGGTGGACTTGGTCTGAAGTGGTTAGTATTGTGTCATTAACTATCTTTGCCTCTTGAATTATTTTGGATTTCCAGTTTGCTGTGGTGTTGTGTTGTCATTTTCTCTCCTTTGCCTTTCCTAAGTATTTAAATACCTGTTTGCAAAATTCAGAAGACAGCATGCACAGATGATCCCCTCCTTTTCTGTTTATTTATTTTAAGTAGGAACTCCTAGAAATGAGAACTGGGAATTGTTGCCACTCGCTGTATGCCATGGAGGCTGACCATCTGGAAAGCAACTTTGCAGAAAAGGACCTGGGGGTCCTGGTGGACACCAGGTTGAACATGAGCCAGCAATGCGCCCTTGCAGCAAAGAAGGCAAATGGTATCCTGGGCTGCATTAGAAGGAGTGCTGCCAGCAGGCTAAAGGAGGTGATCCTTCCCCTCTAGTCAGCGTTGGTGAGGCCACTTCTGAAGCACTGTGTCCAGTGGTCCCCAGTACAAGAGAGATAAGAACACACCTACCATGTAGAGAGTCCAACAAAGGGTGACAAAGAGAAGGCTCAGTGGGATCTTTTCCACCGGTATAAATACCTGAAGTAAGAAAGAAGATGGAGCCGGGCTCTTTTCACTGGTGCCCAGTGACAGAACAAGAGGCAATGGGCACAAACTGAGACACAGAAGGGTCCAACTGAATATCAAGAAACACTTTTTCACTGTGAGGGTGACCCAGCACTGGCACAGGTTGCCCAGGGAGGTGGCGGAGTCTCCCTCCTTGGGGATATTCAAAAGCCACCTGGACACAGTCCTGGGCAAATGGCTTTAGGTGGCCCTGCTGGAGCAGGGGGTTTGGGCAAGACGACCTCCACAGGTCCCTTTCAACCTCAACCATTCTGTGATTCGGTGATGAGACCTAGGTATGTACAATCATTTTCTGTCCTCTTGCTGACACCTTTCATCAATTGTATAGCTACCAGGGCAATACCATCACAGTCATATCTGCAGGCACGTGCGTTATCACCCAGGGGCAGATAGGCATTGAATTGGCCAGCTCGTTACTCCAGGCTGGCCAGACTCCCTTGCAGATTGGGTGTGCAAGCACTTTGATTCTTTCTGCGTGGTGCAGTTCCTTTGGTAATGTATCAGACTCTTAGCAGGGCATTTTAACCTGATCATGGTGCTGTGCCCTGCTACCTAAAGCAGATCTAGGAAATGGTTGGAGTTCAGGCAGAGGAAGGATATAGACCTACCAGAATAGATAATTGATCTTCTTGGTCTGTGTTTTAACTTCTAATAGTAACTAGTTGTGTGATGGATCTTTGTTACTTGTGTGTTCAATTCGTTCATTTCTGAGGTGAGAAACGTCTTCACAGTACCTTCAAAACTAGTTTTATGCTTTTAAAAACCTTAGAAGCATTTAAGAAAAATAAGAAAGAAAAACATGAGGCTTCTGCTCTTGGAAGCTTATTCTGTGGCTGGAAGGAAAGTGTATTATCCACTGCATATGTGCTTAACCTAATCTGTATGAGCCTCCTGAAAATAAAGTAAAATGTCCTTTTTCTGTATGAAAAGCACTTTGGTAAAGCCAGTTAGTGTGACTATTATGATTTTATTTGGATTCAAGTGAAGTCTTTTCATGCTAAAGAAATTATTTTTGGCAGTATTTGAAATATGACAGAGGAGCTGGTGTTTGAAATGCAGTATCAGAGGAGATGAGAGTTTGGAAGGAAAAGCAGTTGGTGCCCTCCTCCCCTTGGCTTGTCTAGCGCTGTTGTGTTCCATATAATTAATAACAATAATATTGGCTCTCTGGTAAAATGACTATATTCAATTTTGTGGATCGATAATAAACAATATAGTATATATCAAATGTGTGATAGCTTCTCTGTGTAGGCATTATTTAGACTCAAGCAAACTAAATTCAAGGCCTTGGTTCTAGCAAGCTGCTTGGTAAATTGAAGCTGTTAAAAGCATCTCTTCAAATACTTTAAAAACTGTGGATAAGAAGTACTGTAAGATCTAAGTATTTTTATTGTAATTATTTACATTTCATCTTTAAACTTTTGCTTAGGATAGACTTGAAAAAAATACTTATTAAATACTGTGGCCAATTAATTCCACGTTGCAGTTATTTTCAATTTGTTTGCAAATGAGTATTCAATAATTTCTGTTAATAATTCTTAATCTGCAAATTTCTGACAAAAACTGTTTTTAAGGATTCTGCAGGCAGTGGTGAGCTTTTTTATTCTTAATATGACATAAGTATTTTGAACCTTAGTAGATATTTTATTTTCTCTTTTTTTTTGAAACAAAGTTGATTTCTCAAATGTTCTCTTCCTACAAACTTGCCCTTGCTACAGATATTAGGTAGGTTAGCATATCAAATCAATGCCAGTGATGCAGGCATATAAAAAATTAAGCCAATAATTTGTTTGTCTTTTTAATTGGAGCCAGTATTCAAAAAAAGTGTTATAATTGCAGTTTCCCTTTACCTTGGTGCCTAAACTGAATTTTGATCTGTTAAGCACACAGTCTTAATACTGTTGTGGGTTTTTATCTTCAGAGCTAGTTCCACTGGAACCTCCTGGGGAGGTTTTGTACTTGTTTAGAATGAAATGGGTTCTACTTCATCTGTGAAATGCAGCAGAGCTAGATGCTCATAGCTGAATCATCTGGAGAAGAAAAGGGAGAAATCTTAAACCTCTGATATTGTCATAAATTACTTAAAAAAGGGAAGATAGCCAGCAAAACTAGAAAATATAGCAGGTGTTTTCCGAAAATGTTAACTAGCCAGAAATCTGAAATATTTCATGCTGAGCATTTCAGAAGTAAACATTTATACTGCAAATAATGGCATCATTCTATGACAGCAGGACTTGTACAAATTGAAACCTGTGTTGTACTAGGTAATCTTGCACTAAAATACTTCTTTATTATAGCTTATACACACATACCATTAAAGATTTCATTCTGAAGGAATCAATGTGATGGCAGAATAGTGGCTATCTTCTTGTCTTGTGTATCCATTGCAATGCTTATTTCTATTTTGGTTCTGTTGTAGCATGAATAATATAAAAGAATAAAACTAAACTCACTCATAATGTGAGGATATGTTAATGAACCATGGGCAATGGAAGCTATGCCCTAGGCTTACCCGTTTCAGAGGTAAATTTGGTAGGTTTATTTCTGACCGTAATCTTAAATGGAAGGATATAAAACAAATAAAATGGGTCATGGTGATTACTACAGAAGTCTGCAACTGCTGTAAAAGCGTACTCCAGAGCAATGTTGTTGAACTTCCCCAGATGGCTGAATCTCTTCTGCTTCTGTCATTACATCACCATTTCCCTGGACGAGGAGCAGCGAAGCCATGACCTTGGGGCTGGGTACAATCTATGACTGCCAATTCATGCACCTTCCCAAGCATGTGATTTTTTTTTTTTTTAATGTCATTGTAGGGCAAAACTAATGGTTCATGGCTGCCAAAAGTATTTGAAAATGAAAGTTGCTTATTCTTGGGTTTTTTTGCAGTTTGGTAGTCGCCGAGTGTGCTTTTGTCTTCCCCCACAAAACTGTGGATTGCGATTGTATTAGTTGACCTGAACCTACCTAAAAATGACAACATAATGGAGAATAGCATGTTTAAATGTGCTCAGCAGACATGATGACAAATATATCCACTCATGTAACAGCCATGGACTGCATTGTGTGTGAAGCACGAAATTTTGAAAACTGTGAGCACAAAGCAGTGCAAGCAAGCCCCATACTCCCAGAGAGGTGCTGCAGACCCCAGCAAGCTGCACTCCTTCCTCATCTTTCCCAAGCCAAGAGCGCAACTTTCTGCAATACGTCTCAGCTCTGGATACCTGCTTCTCAGGGCTCCGTACGTCACATGCTTGCTTCATTCAGGCATTGCTGCTGGCTGGCTTTGGTCCTGCTTTTACTGTGTTTTAAAGCAGACCCAGGTGCATTTTTGAAATGTATATTTATATGAGCATATATTGGCATTGTGAAGTCCCAGAATGTGCAAAATTAACTTTCTCCTGCTCTATTCACTCTGGCACCTCTTCAGCTTCCCTCCCAGTGTACGTGAGGGAAGAAGAGCAGCCTTACCTCTTGCCCTGGAAGTTGTGGTATGTGTTTTCTTTAAGGCAGAGGGAGAAGGTATGAATTCCAGAGGGTATTTATAATTTAGCAGGCTTCTAATAACCTCTGGCTGTTGGGGAATGCTATACACCTTGCATTTCTTGATAATAATGGCAGGCAGGCAACAATTTTTAATCTAGCGTACCCTGTATTAATTCTG
Organism: Haliaeetus leucocephalus; assembly: GCF_000737465.1. Lineage (NCBI taxonomy): Eukaryota > Metazoa > Chordata > Aves > Accipitriformes > Accipitridae > Haliaeetus > Haliaeetus leucocephalus. Next base: position 3,050,015 of record NW_010972653.1, read on the forward strand.
AGATTGTTATTTCTCCTATGACAAGCTAGGATAATTGGACTGCTTCCTTATTCTCATGGCTATCATCTGTCTATAGTAATTATTTAGTAGCTTGTCATTGTATTTAAAAAAATCATTTTACTGTCTTAGCTTCTGTGTGATTGGGAAAGTTTTTGGTTGCAGGAGCAAGCTATTTCCTTTGTCAATGAGATGTGTGCACACACATACAGGATATTCATCCTTGCTATTGCTTTGAACAAAAAATGATATTCAGTGAAAAAAAAAAAATCTGCTGAAGACAACTTAGAAATGCTATAGAACAGTTATGGTTTATCCTTTACTTGGTCATAGACTTCCAGTTGCCTCTGGCCTCAAAATGCCATAACCAAATCACAAACACTACTTCAAAGGAGGTCACAAAGCCATTGGAAATACCAGCATAAAGTATGGTTTTCAGTATGAACTCTGGTAGAAGGAGTTGAATATTTCCAGAATCTATGTCTTTTCGCATTTATTTGGTTTTTCTCGTGAACCTCAGATTGGCTGCTCCTCATTTCTAGCAACATCAGGGCGAAGTGAACCAAACCAGTAAAGGTGACTCAGCTCACTGGAGAAAGTGCTGGACTCCTAGTTTCCAGGCAGCATGGTTTGAAATAGAGGTGCCTGACTATGGCAATTCAGGGTCATGGCCATTTCTTAATCCTCTTCAAAGACTTAATTTTGCGTCATAGATCTTTTTAATTTGGGGAGTCTGTTTTACTATTTAATACTATGTACCACCTACACCAGGCTGATGAAAGGGAATAGCTTTCTCCTTCCTGGGCTGGAGGCACAGTCTTACCCAACTTCTGATGCAGCCTGAGGTCTCAATGGCTGCTGCATCAGGGTGGTAAGAGCTCCCTCAAAAGCAGTTTAGAGGGTTACTTTGCAGATCTCTGCACCCATACTCAAATCATAACTCTGTCCTCTCATGCTTGTACTGTAGAGCTTTGTCTTCTGTGGGTAAAGGACAGAGAAACTCTGCCAAGGCCATTGAGATAGTTTTCTCTCTTGTGCATGTAGGGATCTTTCATTTGATAGGTTATGTTCCTCTTCCTTCTTGTTCTTCAGAAGCTTTTCAGAGATGCTAATTAAACATGGAGTCTGTCAGCAAATTCTGGAAAAACCCCATGGAAATTAAAAACTTTAAATGGAAGATGCTGCTAAATTTTGTGTTTAGCAATCAACAGTAGGCTTCACTAGTTTTGCACCTTTTAAAGGCACTTTTGTTATAGAATATTAAGGCAAACCAATCTGACTAAAAGAAAAAAAAACAAAAAAAACCCCTTGGCTGAAAATATCCGGGAGTAAATTCAGACAACAGAAAAGGAAAGGAATCGTTTCCAAACCCAAACCCTGCACCCCCTCAGTGGAACAAGACTCTATTTAGTATTGCTTTCTTTTTCTTTACAAATTCAGTGAAGAATTTTCTTCATGAAACTAGGATATCTGTTTTGAGTTCCCTTTTTGTATCTGTGATTTTGTTTGAACTGAAATAAAATAAAATGTCTGCTACTAAAAAAACCTCCAACAGTCAAAGAATTTGGCTCAAGCACAGTGCAATTCCCACTCCTATGAGACTTTAAGGAATTAAGCCCAGTTTAATAGTATTCCTCTATAAGGGCTATAGTGAAATTGAAAGAAATTGAATGTATGATATAGTCTAACTTAATGTTACTTCTAGAACGTAATCTGCTGTTTCTAGCCAGCATCTGCTTTATTTCTGTTAGCGTACGTAGATCTCCTTCTGGTCACAGATATGTTGATGGGGGTTGAATCTATTACAACAATTGTGGCAAGGACTGGGTATAATTCGCAAGTTAGTATATATGAAATATGTCCTTCTTCTTCCCATCGCAGAGGATATAAATCTGTTGTATATTCTGTATATACAGATCAATTCGTTAGCTCAGACTGCTCCTGTTCTCTCCTTCCAAAGACTCTTGTGTCAGTGAAACAGGCAATCATCCCATAAACAATGTCATTTACTAGTATTTAAGAGGATCTAATATTTCTCTTCTCTGCAAGATTTTCACTACTTGGTGAGAAATAATCCACTAGGCTGGTTTTTGCCATGAGGATTAATATTTGCCTGGAAGATCAATATTAAACTGTAAAGCAGTAATTCCTGCCCGTGCCATGTACAGGGCCCTTAACTTAGCCTTTTTTTCTGCTGCTCAAGCAGTTGAAAATGAACAGACTTTTCAGAGTCTTAATTTCAGGGAATTTGCGTGATACATACAGAGACATATGTGTTGAATAATGAACAATACTCTCAAATTGTCCATTTCTTGTTTTAAAGACTGATCTTATAAACTACTGGTTTTAATTTTTATGATAAATTGGAAGCTATTTTCCCCACGTTTGCTTTACATATTCTCCTAATTAAGGTATGTTGTAGTTTAACCCCAGCCAGCAACTAAGCACCGTGCAGCTGCTCACTCACTCCCCCCCACCCAGTGGGATGGGGGAGAAAACCAGGAAAAGAAGTAAAACTTGTGGGTTGAGATAAGAACAGTTTAATAGAACAGGAAGGAAGAAACTAATAATGATAACAACAGTAATAAAATGACAATAATAATAAAAAAAGGATTGGAATATACAAGTGATGCACAATGCAATTGCTCACTACCCACCAACTGATGCCCCATTAGTCCCTGAGCGGTGATTTCCTCCCAGCCCCACTCCCCCAGTTTATATACTGGGCATAACGTCACATGGTATGGAACACCCCTTTGGCCAGTTTGGGTCAGGTGCCATGGCTGTGTCCCCTACAGCTGAAAACATCAGTGTGTTATCAACATTCTTCTCATACTGAACCCAAACCATAGCACTGTACCAGCTACTAGGAAGACAATTAACTCTATCCCAGCTGAAACCAGGACAGGTAGAATAAAATGCATTTTGGACCCAAAATAAGCTATTTCTTTTCTGCAGTCTGCATTTATAAATTGAATTAGCTCATTTCAATCAACTGCACCCTCTAATTTGAAACTGTCAGCATAAACCATAATCACAAAAGATATCTCAATAAGCAGGCTCTGATAATCTAATTCTTAAGGTGACATTTCAGAGTTAGTATACTTTGTTTCACTATCTTTTTTTCTCAAGGAATGTTTGAAAATAGGCTTCTAGAAATGAAACTTTACAAGAGTAAGACCAAAACTCTTTGGAAAAGAAGATACTTTTCTTTTTTATAATTGACCATCCTATATGCACTTTCACATAGGCAAATAAAACAATTGATCGTACCGTGCTCCATAGGGTGGTTTCAACAGCTAAGTGCTCAAACTAGTACAGCTGCAGTTCAGAGAGCTTCAGCTGTTCACACCATTGTTGACTTGGTCTTTATCTGTTATGAAACTAGGCCTTCATGAAATTCACTGCATATTTTGGTAAGAGGTGTTGCATTTAACTGGATTTGGGCTCTTCGGAGTTTGTGTGTTCCGTCTCAGACAGAAAGGCTGCCACATCTGTATAGTACTCAGGGGCTAAAGCCATCCATTATAAAAGTAATCAAGTTTTGGGTTTCTGGTCTGGGTTTACTGTTGTTCCAAGAACGAAGACACTTCATGCTCCAACATCTCCTGTTACATATTGTCCTGCTTCTTGGCAGATGAAGTAAAAGTAGTCCTCAATCCATTTTAGAAGCTGGATGCTTAGCATCCATGACCTTGCAATATTCTTTCAATCTTCCTTGCCCTGTCTCCAAGCAGAAGCAGGTAAGAACAGAGACATGCCTATGGTCACTTGTCTAACCATCTCTCAGGTATAAAAGAATTATGACATACTTTAGGTTGGAGCATGCCTTCAGAGGTCATCTAGTGCAACCCACTGCTCATAGCAGAGCTGTTCCCAAAACTGGGTCAGCTTGTTTGGAGCCTTCTCCAGCTGATCTCAGAAACACTGATTCCACAGCCTTTAGGGGAATCGTATCCCAGTGCTCAGCCACTCTTATTGTGAGAAACATTGCCTTAAATTTAAACTGTATATTAGAGGTGGCTTAAGATATATTTAGACCTCTGATTTAGAGTTATTCAGGAATTTCAGAATCCAGACTAGGAGGAACTATAGCCTAGGATCAGGGTTTTTAAAGGGACTGCAAATTTACCTCAAAACTGGACAGTGGCCTGGTCTAACACACATTTTGACTGCATTTGTTAAAGGCTATTTCTTGATTTCCAGTCCACTGATGTCTCCTGACTCCTTTTTTGCCATCTCCTTTGCTGAATCAAGTCTTCTTGCCTGGTCCTGTACCTTCTCCTCCAAACAAAGAGCACAACAGAGAGGTAAGCGATAGAGACATCTTGCTAAAGAAAGTGCTCAGGCTGTCTGTTGTTTTGGCATATGGGAGATCAGTTCCCAGATTTATAAACAAATGAGGAGGTAAAAGGTGAAGAAGTGGATGGCTAACTAACCAGAGAGTACATGGACTTGAAAAATAAAGTTTTAAAAGCTGAAGGTGGGAGAATGTGAGGAGAAGGAGAAAGTGAGCTGGGGAACAGTGCCAGAAAGAAGATTAAATGGAGAAAAATGAGTGGATTGTTCTTGTCACATAAAATCATAAAATAGATGTATACTTGATTTCATAAGCAGATGGTTTCACTTTTTGTAGCACGTTCTATAACGAATGAGAAGTGCTTTAAAATACAGTCAGGTAATTTTAAAATATAAACACAAAGAGTGTAGCATTGGAATTCTTTAAATATGTGACTTTGAAATTGTGATTCTGCCAAATCTGAGAAATATAAATCTTCATGCAGCATGGCATATTATAATCCAAATATTTTGATTAAAATGGGATATGTGCCTCGCTCCTCCTGCTGCAGTGTTATGTAAATGTGCTACTGAAGGCACAAGATGATACGACTTGACTTTCTTCCTGGCCAGTCTCTGTTATGGTTTTCACTAGATCTGTAGCATCACATGTTGTAGTTCCTGTAAGGAATGTACCTGGAAGTTTGTACAGCCAAGCACCTCTGTGCAGCTCGAAAGAGAAATAAAAGGCAGAATTTGTTCATGATAATTTGGATTTAGCAGTCAGCCAGTGATGCCAAGATAGAGAAAAATATTGGAAATAGAGTTACAAAATGAGGTTTATGATAATCCTGTAAAAATATACAGATGAAAAAACTTTCCATACTCTGACTTAAAAAAAGTGTTTTCCATAAACTCAATTTCATGTTTTATCTTTGAGTTATAACAATGGAAAATGGAATACGAGTAAATTGTGAAACAAAGAGAACTCGAGATAGATTTGGTTTTAAAATAGGACAATTCCAATTTCAAAGGAAACAACAGGAGAAAGAAAAGAGTATTGGTATCATTTTCCGGATTAAATACCATAACCTTGATTCTCCACATTTTTTTTAACTTTATTATGGATCATTAATTGTTTTGCCACATAAAAGTTAGGAAGTGACAATATTAAAATAACTGCCTAAGCTGTTGAGAAATTATAAATTTCTCAATGTGAATTTGTTTTTAAACTATTATGCTTGTTAATTCTAGCAGAAACTTAGTGAATCTATCATTGGAGGCTAAGAGACTTCTTAGCCAAATGTTTACTGACTGTAAACAAGATTTAAAGAAATTGAAGTGGTTTTATCAGTTTGAGATGTTAGAGAAACTCTTCATTCATCCTTTTTTTGTGTAATGTAAAAGCAGGTACATGAATATATAAAACAGAATACCAAGTGCTCATCAGTTCTTAAGAGGGTTATTGTATTTTTATTATCTTTTTATCATTTTGGACCTTTAATTTCCCTATATCCTGACAAAAATCTTATGTAGAAAGTAAGTTTCAGACACTAGGCTTTCCTTTGTTTTTAGGATGTATTTTCTTTTCAGTCCAGAGCAATATACCTGGAGAGATAAGAATGGCTGTAGCGCATAGAAACACACTATGTTTATTGATGGTGCAGATTCCCACATTTATTTATAGTAGAACGTGTTAAGTGGCAGCTGGATACTTAGTTAGGAAATGACCTTTAAAAATTTGTATCACTTTGAGGGAGATGATAGAGTGTGAGGGACTGCCGGAGGGAATGTCTCCGGTGTCGTGGCGGGGC
>NW_010972653.1:3056113-3105078 GCF_000737465.1 Haliaeetus leucocephalus
GAGCGGCTCCGGCCGCCCCCCGGGAAGCCGGGGGGTCCGCTGCGAACCTGCCGCCCCGCCCCGGCGGGAGGGCTCTCCGCGTTCTCCTCCCTGCCCCGCTCCGCTCCGCTCCGCTCCGCTCCCCAGAGGAGCCCGGCTGGCGGTACCGGTGGGGTGAGGGACGGTTCGCTGAGGGAGTTTCCCGCCCGCTCCTGCTGTGGCAGACCCCGCCGCCTGCTGCCTGTCACACCGGTGGCCCGAGCTCGGGCCGCTCCCGCCGGGAAGAAAGAAAGCCTCCCGCCGGCCCTCGGCTGTCCTTGCCCCTTCCTTGAGCCCCAGGGAATTCCCCGCTCGCCGCCAGCCCGCCCTGGCCTCTCCGGCGCGGGTCGTGACATGGAGAAGCAGCTTCACCTCTGTGTGGTATTTTTGAATGTCTTTGCTTTGGTTTTGCCACCAGATGATTCAGCAGTGAATGCAACTTGGATAGTCAAGTAACGTTTCACGCATAATGAAAACCACGCTAACTAGAACTAACAAAAAATTGGATTGTTGGAGCTCTGGGTTTTGGGTCTGCTTTTTAGTGGCATTGGTTCCTTGGCCATATTTTGTAAAATTTCCATCTAATAATAATTTATGTGTGTTCTTCACTAGAAATTCAATAAAAGATCTTCATTTAAATTATAAATAAATTACATTATATAAACATAATCATAAATTATACCCTTTTTCCATTCCAACAATTTTTTCCAAGCATTTATCATTTTTAGCCAAACAATAATTTGCTGTCAAAAAATACAGTTATGTTTCTTAAGGAGTGAGCTATAGCATCTATTACTGTGTGTACATTATTAAACAAATCAGACCTAAAAAAAATCACCAGCACAGTCTTTGGTCTAAAGATTAAAGAAACTTTGGGGGCAGTTTTCATCTGTGATTTACTGCATCCTTCTGGCTTATCGTACGTTGATTTTGTTAGTTGCATACACTTTATCCACCCATAAGGTTTGATCTAGCCTTGCATATGGAGTCTAAAATGTTTGTAAGAAAATTACAAACGTTATTAAACATTTCACTGTGCAAGTTAATAAAAAGGCCCTTCTGCAGCCCAGGACACATTTCACATGCAGCTCAAGGCTGTGTAATTCTCATCTTCCGCAACAGTGCACACACCACCGTGTTTGCATATCTCCTATTGCCTTGTGGACTTCATCACGAAGCTTTGTTATCACAATTTGAACTGCCTGTGCTCAGCTTCCACGTTACTGTTGCCCAGGATGGGCTTTACTTAAGCTTTCCTATTTTTTGTTTCTAAGGCGAATTGAGTTATATAAGATCTCCGGTGTCAGCTGTGTAAAAAAGTCTCCTATGCTTTTCTACACAAACGTGCTTCATGAAGTCGTCCTTAAAGCCCAGGGGGTCTGTAAGAGAATGGCAAAGTGTGTTTCACTTTGAGACTATCAGTATTAGGTATTTCACATACGGAACTGGGGAAGCCTCACCTCCCACGAGTACCTACAAGAGCCTCTGTAGACTGATGACCTGCTGTTAGCTGGATTTGAGCTGGTGACTTTGACATAAAAGCCTCTGTATCTGAAAATGAATCTCCAGATTCAACTGGTTCTTGACACTTCGGCTCTTTATCGCCTGTGCTTTTGCTCTGCCGAGAAAATGCTGGGGTCATTCACGTGTCGGTAAGTCCTGGTCCCGTGGATACAGCTCCTACCCGTTTTTGCAGAGCTCTTTCCTTTCGCAGTAGCCTGCAATCTTTGTCATGCCGTCTGCTCATCTGCAGGTGGCAGCAGGACAACTCCGTGTGCCCGGTGGCTGCCGCCCCCGGGGGCTGATCCTGCCGGCCCAGACGTGGTGCTGAGCTCTTGCATTCAGTGGCACTCTCTCCTTCAAATGCCAATCCCTGTCTTACTTTGCAGTTACGAACGTGGTTGTAATACCTCGTTCACGGGTAGATGAGCTGTTCTTTTGCTCTTTTAAGTGTTGTTAGTAGTTTTACAATATTACTGCTTGGTAATGTCATCTTTATAGAATACAGCAAATTGCCTCCGTCCCTCTGCGAGTTCAGTGGCTCAGAAGCAAGATTTCATCCTCTCCATGCCTTCTGCGGTGGTATGAACATTTGAATTTCTTTGGATTTGTCTGACTATGTCAGGAAAGAGACTTTCAAGGTAACACTCAACCGATTTAAGATTAAATACAGTTTCATAGCTATTTCCTGAGTGTGAAGTAAACAGAAAGGCAAAGTGCTCTTGAGATAATGCACATGGGACATGACAATCTAAAAGGAAAATTTTAGTCGTATGCTGTGGTCTAACATAAAAAGCACAGGCTCAATGGTCCTGACTTTCCCAAAGAGGCTTCTCTTAGGTCTAGTTCTAGGTTTGTTTACCTCTGTTAAGGACATCAAGCCTTTTCGGTGTCCCAGGGAAGAAGCATGGAGGAATCCCACTATGATCACATTTTCTCATGTGTTTTCCTCTATTAACTAACAGCTGTAGCCAGACTGATATATGAAATTATACAGGGGCTGTGCTCTGGCCTGAGGCCAACTGCCATGACACCGATCGTATCCCTCCAGCTGGATTCTCTTACACCCCCCAAACAGGGTGACTTCATAAAAGGTGTCTGTTGGGGCTCAGCTAACCCCCAAACTATAGCCAGGCACTGGGAGGAAACCTGCACTAATGTTGCAACATGGAGCTCACTAAATGTCAAACAGTATGGACAATTGCATGCCAGTGCTTGGGCCTGTGCCCTCACCCTTTTATTTCCTGGAATAGATGTGGCTAACTTGGATGATCACACCCATCTCACCCCAAATATTTCCTTTTCATTTTAAGATGTTATGTAATAAAAATTATATTGATTCAGTCTTAGTTTAAGGATTAAATACATAAAAGTTTTAGTAATTTTCTTTTTTCAGCATAATTTGTCTTCCACCCTTGATTTTATGCGGGGGAAAAAAAAAAAAGCCACCCCACAACCCTTCCCCTCCAAAAAACCCCCCACAACCTGTTTCCAGCCAGTCTGCAGAAATAAAAAATTTCTGACATCGTTTAACAGTTATCTCTGCCAATTAGTCCACTTCAGAGTGACTTCAGCTAACAGGTACATTTAAGTTTAGTGTGACTGCCTTCATCATATTCTCAGGGAACAGGACAGCTATGTATGTTTCTGAATTAGACTTTAAAAAAAACCAAAAAACTAGCTCTGTTGCCTAGCTGTCTGTGTGATTGAAAACCAGTCCTGCAGAGGCTGATGCAAAGAGGGTGCCTGTGATTGGGAATTGTATGTGTGTCTGAAAAAAGAGATGGAAATCAGTGAAAGAAACACTAATTAGCTCTTATGCATGCTTTTGTTTTTAAATTACCTCTTAAGAAAAAAAAAAAATCTTCCCCTAGATTATAATTAAGCTAAAGAATAAACACATCTCGTTTCAGATGTTAAAGAATTTGTAGAATTTCTGTTGATATTGCATATAGAGAAAGTTAATATGTGCGTGCTAAGGAAATATCAATCTTGTTTCTGTGCATGTGTGTATGTGTGCACATGGATTTGAGCAGTCACATTTTAAGAGTAACCAGCTAGGCAGTCGTTTATATGACATAGCATGTAGATGATGTCATTTAGGTTTTGTCCAGTATGCCAGGCAGCATATACATTTAAAATGTAATATGTCTCTATCGATATTTACAGCTGTAAAACATGAATAAAGAGGAAATATAGGAAAAATACCCCATGGTTTTAATGTTATTTTCTACATGTCTACCCATCTTTGAGCTTAAATATTAATAAAGCCATTTTACATGACTAAATTATTAAAGCCTTCAGACCTAGTCAGAGTGAAGACATGTCAGAGCTAGGTTTTGATTTCAAGCTTTGTCAGTTTTGAATGTAACCCTCAGGTTTTTTTCCGTGTCATTAGTCAATTTTATCATAGATTCTCGGTCAGCAAATTCACTGGTGTTACTTATCTCCTGTAAAACAGATTTTGGTCCTTGTTCCCTGGCTAAGGCTTGTTTAAAAGAGAAATTAGTGTACAGTAAGGTAGGCTATGCAATCACAATATCCAGCTAGTCTGCATTAACTCCCCATCAGGCTCTGCCTGGCTTTGTAGCGGTAAACCAAGCACGATCAGGGGACAGACCTTGAGCACTGCTGTGTGATCATATTGCTAAACTGTTATCATGGTCCCTAGTATGTTTTTTTGGTCAGTGTCAATCACAAATGTCCCAAACAACATGTGGTCACAATTTACCAGTTTGCAGAGGTGAGGGGCAATTTGCATTGACAGTCTGTGCATGGCCGCCTCATTTGGGTGCAAACAAGTTCATCTCTACCCTGCCGTCCTCAGGGCATAAGAATGGAGGCTTATTTTTTTTATTTCCTTGTGTACATGTGCCTTTTTGCTCCATGCTAAATGTGAGTTCACTTTTAAAGTAAACTAATGTATTTAATAAAAAGACTTCTAAGTGTCAGATGTGTTTGCAGGAGGAAGTAGTGCAGTATAGTGACTGCTGTAAAAATCACATTCCGAATTGCTGCAAAAGAGCCATCAGGTGAAGACAAGCCCTTACTGGGTAAAAGCCAAGAATCATTTTCTTAGATGTAAAAAGGCTGGGGTTTTTAGCCAGTTAAAAAGGATAAGATAATTTACTTTTTAATTGGGAAGTTTTGATAAGAAGGTTCAATCAGCAGTGATAATCCATAACCACTTTAGATTCATCTTGTAGGCAGCATAAATTCTGTGTTTCACTACTTAATTGTGAATTTTCTTTTTTTTTTCTTTTTTCTTTCCTTTTTTTTTTTTTAACTCAGCAAAAAGCAGACTCCATCTCTGTTCCCTATTTTGATTATGCACATGCTTTTCTGCTGAATTTCTGTTACTGGGATAATCAAGCAGAGATCTTATTTCCCGTGAACACAAATCTGAGTTTTCTTTCTGTGCGTTATATCCTGCAAACATTTGTGAGCTGCTGGCTGATTTTCTAACACTGTCTTGCATTTCTGAATCTTGTACTCACTAACAAAATCTGCTGAATGTCTTGTCTTGCAGTGCTAACTCACTGCTGTGTTATCCCCTGTCTTGCTGTGCTAACTCACTGCTGTGTTATCTCAGGGTTACCTCTGTCTGCAACTTTACTCCTGGTATTTCCCACAGTCCATGTTATTAACTCACAGAAGGAACTGATCGAATTTAGTTTGAAGATTTTGAGCTGACAAGTCCTCAGGTGTCCATGTCTTTTCTTTCTCTCTCTGTATTTCCTGACACTGAAGGTGAAAGCTAGGGTGAGAAAAAAAATCTCTGCTAGGATGTGATGGTTTTACTTTTTAGCCATCTTCAAGTTTTGTGTCAGGAAGACTTTTCCTATTAAACTACACTTGATGATTAAGGGAGAAAAACAAAGGATGGTTCAGAAAAATATTAAAATATCCTGGTATATTATAAGTATATTCTAAATGTGGGATCATGTCACCTGAGTTAAGACATTTTATTGCAGTATTCACTCTCTCTGTGTTCTCTTATTAGTTATTGAGAGCAAGATGACCTGATTTAGAGTTTTAGCAGGAAAAGAATTCCTGAAGTCATGAAAATAATGTGAAAACTGTGGACAGGAGGAGGAAAAAAATGCCAAAGAATCTTGTCTGCTGCAGAGGCTGCAGCGTGGACTTTTTTGATGGTCGGCAGTAGAGAATTCACATGCGAGACAGCCCTTTTAAGTATTCCCAAATTTTAGAAAAGATATGATCACAACATCAGTCAACAACAGACATGAATCCAGAAAAAACAGTCTTCATCAAATCCTGTGTGATCATGGAACTATTTGTTTTGTAGAGCAAAGTCTGTGATTCAGATGAACAGAAAATGAAGTGTTGGAAATTAAACAATATGGTTTAAAATGTGCTTATTCAGTCCTGCTATCAGGTTTGGAATAGAACTGGATACATTTTTATGAATGCGACATTTCATTTAACACATTTTTTTTCCTGAATTTTTCCTTTTTTCCATCATATTTTCTGTGTGGCCCAAATTGCAAGTGGCGAGCTCTGTATGAGCCACTGTGGTCCTGACATGCTGTTATGATCAGTACCTAACTGTCACAAAGTAGAAATTAAGCCCATCTGTCCTAGAATATAGTGATACAGAACTGGGGTATATACTGTTTTTTTTTTTTTACTTAAAGTGTAATTTCTCATATTGACCATAACAAAATAATTAGGACCTTGGAGAACTCTTTCATCTTAGGATTTGTAAAGCACTGTCTGAGGCAATTTCAGAAAAGTTCTTATTGATAATTTCTGAAAGGTATATGAAATACCAGAAGGCTAAAAACAGGCTAATACAGTGTGCATCTTTGAAGAGGTAGGAAAGGGAAAAGGAGATGGGGATTATAAGACAGACACTTATCTTCAATTTCCTCAATAAATCTGGAATGTGAGAGATCTCTCTACAGAAATAAATTGTAGATACCATATATCTTAGCTTCAGACAGGCTTTTGACACTGTTTCACCCATCTTACTTATAAACAAGCTATTGAGACATGTTCCTGAGAAAAGTACTATAGCATGGGTGCAAAAATTGTACAAATACACAGAGTAGTTTTCACTTATTTTTTTCAAAATGGAAATGTAAGGCATCTGGATCTTGTGTTATTAAAAACTTCTATTAACCACTTGAATTATTGCTGTTTCAGACTACCTGAAACCAGGAGATAATTAAATTATTTTGGAGGAAGGATTAGAATTCAGCAGGTCTTAACAGATTGGAGATATGATATGAAAATAATAAAAAGGTCTTCAAGACAACACAAGGTATTGTAATTTAGCAGGAACAACCGACTACAGATATGGATCTGTAAAGTGATATGACTGCATTGTCTAGTACTGGAAAGCGTTTCACAGGAATGCTGGGCACTATTCTGGGCACTGAATGAACTTCAGGAAAGATATGGACCAACAGGAAATGGTTGAGACAGCATGACATATAAAAAAAGATTGAGACTGTGAATGCTTACTGAACTTAAGAGATATTTAATAGTGTCATGATTACTGCCCAAAGTTAACACAGTTTTATTGTAGAGAAGAAGAGGTGACCTTTCCTATAGGTTCAGGACAGATAAGAAGTAATCTGTCTGACTTGCAGCAAGAAAAATTCAGTTTACACATTTGGAAAAATATTTGAGCTGTAAGCATAATGTAGTACTGGAATAAATCTCCTGGGAATATTGTAGGCTCCCTGCCACTGAGTATCATCTGAGGGCTGTCAGCTTAGAATAGGTTTTGAGGTCCATTTTTGCACCATTTTTACTGAAGTCTCTGAATTTGGTGGGTTGTGTTTTCTGTAGGAAGCATAACTTGCATGTTTGCTGAATATGTGTGAATTGCACGGCTTCATTACTGGCTGAACATAACTTTCAGCACTGGCCAATTTTCTCTTCATATCTGCCCAGAGAAAAGAAAAGATAGTAATAGCTGTGGGTATGCTCTTCAAAAATGTTTAATTTTTTTTTCTTTAATCTATTGTTTTGATGAGTAATACTGAAAAAAAAAAAAATTGCAGTCATTGTAGAATCCCATGTGATAGTTCCTAATTGGAATATGTTTCTTGGTCCAAGCCAATGATTTACATTAGCTGAATAATAAGCTGGGTTTTGAAAATGCTCATTTGTTGCATACAGGGTAGCAGGCAGTTGACTTGTTACCAGTCTCTTCCTTCACTTTAAATTCCAGGGTCATTGCTTATATCCTGCTATCTTCCCTAATACAGTATTTTTTATCAGCTCCTTGTAGGCTGGAAATAACCTATGGCGTAGAATTATCTTCAGAGAAAGTAAACGTTTCTGTTACTTAGTACTTTTTTGACTTAAGAAAGTCTTTATTGCTTCACTAGCACAGGGACTAAATAAAAAGAAATATGAACAATGCAGGATGGAAGAAATACAGCTCACAATTAATAAAATAAATGATACATGGCACACATTTGATGGGATAAGAAGGATCTATCTGTTAAAAGAGTTAAAACATGTTTTGTAGAACATTTCGCATGTGTTCATTTGCTCACAAAGATATCCTTATTAACCCTTTGTACTGATCCTCAGCGTGGCTACAGACGTTTGTTCCAATACAGCATAGTGCTGTTATCTGTTGCAACTGAGACTGTGAATAACAGACTGTTTTTCTCCCTTTTTGAATTAAATATATGTTACAACACGTTGGTTAGAGTTTTTTGTTAAGAAGAACTCAGATGTTTTTAGTATGTTTTCTTTTTTTATGGGTCCATAATGAAGAAAGATGTTGACCCGCTTGTGAATGAAGACTCTCAGTCCTGGTTCTCTTCTATGCCTTTACATATCCTTTACATGTCCATCAAGCTTTCGTATATGGTAATCAGATTTTTTTTTTTTTCATTTTTATTTTTTTGGCTAGCTATGGAAGATGCAGCTGCTTAGCACCTCACCACAGGCAATACAATGAAGTCATTGAGTAAGGCAGACAACCTGATTTTCATAATGAAATTGAACTGTGTTTTGAAGTTTAATCTAATTTGAATCTTCAGAGCAGAAACAAGAAAATTTAATACGTACTTCTTTATTTTTTATTTAACAATTTACATTAGGTTTCTGTGTGGTTTTGCTTATATTTCCTATATATATTTTGGTGATTCTCTAGAACCTTTCATCTCTTAAGTGATTATTTGAACTTTTGACATTTGTAATGGAGAAAGCTCTCAAGCTTTATTCTCTACCTTTCGTCATACGTATTTTAATTGCTTTTCTTTCAATTATGCACCTTTAAAAATTGATGTCTCCATCCTCAGTTGCATTTCCTAGGAAAGTTTTAGCAGTCTAATGAAGCCATAGTGAAGCAAAGAGAACTTTTATAGGCCTGAAATATACCACTGCAAGAGCAGTAGTAACAAAGATTACTGCACTGGGACTTGTCAGAACAGCTGGCATCGGGCTGAGAATGGAGGGGACAAAGTGAAAACCAGGTAGGCCAGTCTGCCTTCTTGAATCTGTTCCTGAAATTCATATGCAGCTCCAGCTTCTCTTCTGGAAGTTGCATGGTAGTGATGTTCTTCATCATAGCAGAAACTCCTTGAAACTGGATCAAGTTCTTCCAGAACCTGAACCTGGAACCAGAACCGCATCCTCTCTTTAGGTTAATAATCTCCTTGCCACATACTGAAGACCTGTAAGTTTTCAAATAGTCAAAAATTAGAAAATGAACATATCTACTTGGCCATTGCCCAGTTTCAAGTCAGAAGCTCTGTGTGTATACGGTGTGTTATTGACTCTAAATATACACTTATGAGGGTTTTTTTCCCCACAGAATACCTGCCTTACTCAATGAAAAGAACAGAAATGCAAAGGGAAAGAACTGAGGTTGTGCAGGCTAATACAAATCTGACATTTGCTTTTTACTCACTTGAGAACCCAACAATTGATTTTCATTAACATTAATTTTAGGTATGTAAACAAACATATACTCATAAGCAAAAAAGTACCTGTGTGCAGTAAGAAGTCTGTACAGGGGATGTATTAATGTACAAGAGATTTATGGGTTATCTTTGACAGCTGTTGTAGATTTCTCTGCAACTTCTTGTGTAGGTTTTCCCCAAAGTGAAACACATTTTTCTTTCCTGCTTCTTTGCTTATTTACCCTATTCCCAGAAAAGAAAACTGCATAGCACACCTGGGATACAGAAAGTCTTCACCATACTTATGTCTTATATTTCTTTGCCTTTAGGTTGTACGGCTCTGGGGCTTTATTTTTTTTCTGTCTTATGTACAGTGTAAAAGAACAGCATAAAGAAACAATTGGTGACTTTGTGTGAATCATAAGATAAATATTTATGTGTCTAATAAACAATCTAGCTTTGGGTTTAATGTGTCTCACCCATAACTATGTGAAATAATAAAATCAAACACTACTAATGGAAGAAGAGGATCTGTTTAAAAAGCACGAGTTTAGAAAGGTATGAGATGTGCTTTTTGGATGAGAGAGAGAATTCCACCTGATGTTTCACACATTTTCTACATATTATGAGTTACAAGTCCATTAGGGAATGAACTGAGGCTCCAACTCTATTCATGTAAGTAATAAGATCTTTTTAATAAAGATTTTTAGTTGTTTTTGAGATGGTCCAGCTCTGAAACAGAGATTTCAGAAAGAAAGGGTTCATGTCCCATTAATCTCCTGATACTATATCCATCTTGTGGCACAATGGGAGTTTCATTCAGTTTTTATAATCATTAATTTTTATGAGAGTAGTTGGTTAGCCTTGTTCCCTCTCTTTTCTCCCCCCCCCCCCCCCCCCTTCTTTCCTAGGCTTAGGTTGGAAAATATAATGAGGTACAGCAGGAAGAGTTATTAATCTGTTTTAGAGGAAATTAATTTGACATGAAGTGCCTTTGTTTAGAAGAGCACAACTGCCTTGTCCTGCATGCTGTGGGCGTTGTGCTTTGAAAATTTATTCTTTTGGCAAGATTTAATTAAAGTCAATTCCACACATACTTGAATGTTTTACAATTTCATAACAAACAGTATCATTACTAGTGGCTGCAATTTTTGTCATGTAACTGCCTTTATGATCTTATAAACAGGAGGCTATGACTTCCCATTATAAGCCAGAAAGAGGAGGACGTAAAGATTTGATTATATGACAGAGAGGAAGCTTTATGTCTTGAAAATGCCGTCTTAGTACCTAACAAACTTTGGACAAGAAGTACAAGAAAACCTATTCACAAACCATTTGAATGGATATGAAATCAATACTTTCTTTAATGCTTTTATGTCTTTCAAAATTGAAAAATATTTTTTTTAATGAGTGTCAGCTGTTAAAGACGTGCATCTTAAAATATCTGTGAACATTTATCTGTGAACATTTAGCCAGTGATATTCCTAAATATTCAGTCTACCTTGGTTAGGACCACACTAGAATATGACTTCATAACGGAATTGAAACAATATTATATCTACATTGTGGTGAAGTAAAAGATTACTGATTAAATTCAGGGCTAAATGAATAATTTGTAAAGGATATTAATGAATCTTTCTGACAGGGTAGCTTCAACTGTGACTTAACGTCTCCAGGAGCTGTTGTTCTCAAGTGTTACTGTTGGGCCCCTTTTTTATGTTATTGCCTGGGTACATCCTCCCAGCTGCTGCTGCTGCTCCCTGGGCCCCCAGCACCACTGCTGTGCTGACATCCAGCCTCCTCTGGAGTGACATCTACTGCTCCCTGTTCCCTTGCAGAACTGGCCTGGCCCTGAGCTCTGGCAAAGCTGGCACTGGCCTCGGTGCAGTACACTCTCCTTACAATTATCATGGCCCAACTTCCAATAGTTCCTTGTATTTTCCCACAGATTAGGTTACTTTCTGCTCTCCTACCCCAAATTCTTCCACAGTGCGTCCAGTCCAGGTTTGGAGAGGACCGACACTTTGCTCTAACCATTGCCTATGTACACCTCCTCTGCAGCCCTGACCAGCAGTTCCCCTAATTCCTGCAGCCTCTTGCAGTCTTGCACCAAAAGTGTTTTCTCCTAACCAGTGAGCCTGGACTGGTTACACCAGAAAAGGAGAAGTAACATTTCTGATGTCTTGTCATCTCACCATGGCAGAGGGTGGATGGAGGAGCTGGTGATTAATCTGAGCTGCTTTTGTCCCTACTCGCATCCTTGCCCTGGTGCCTGTTGACTCTGGGTAAATACTGGGCTCTTCCTGTGGCAGTCACGGTGTAGAGAACTTCTAGCGAATGGAGTGATCCAGTGAGAGAGATATGACACAGAAGAGAGCAGAGATGAGTGTTGGATGGAGTTTTCTTGGGATTTCTCACAGTTTGGAAAAGAATCACCTCCCACTTCAAGAACTTCGAAATACTCTTATGGAAAGATGGTCTATCTAAATGCTAGCCGTCAGAGCTTAGGAGAATCAGAAGGACTGTTTGAGCTACACAGAGCCCAGACTGGGGAGTGACTTTCAGGAATACTACGTTTCTTTTCCTGTGTTTCAAAAAAACAGGAGATCTGGAGTTTGACATGAACATTTGAGGTAATTATTTGTGTAATGAACACACTAGGATGAGCAAGGTGACTTACGATGTCTACCAGCCTGCAGCTGTCTGGTGTGTAAACAGGAAGTCTATGCCAGAATGAAAGCATCACAGTGAGCTAAAATATAGAAAGAAAATGTTTTTTCATTTCAACTATTGACTAAACAACTTCAAACCTTCTGGTTAGTGGAAGAGTCCCAATATAAAGGTAACTCCAAGTTTTCAATGGCTTCAATATTTATCAGAATGAAATGTTATTGGCTTTGTTAAGTTATATGCATATAATATAAGATGTTTCTGGTCTGTTGATACTTGTTCGTAACAAGTAACTTCATATTAAGTGTACCTACAGAGATCACAGAAAAGTCAAGAATATTTTTGTGGATGTCACAGTCTAACATTCCATTTCACGTTTCTAAATCCCAAAAGCACTTGAGAAAATAATAGGTGTTATTTTTCTTGCTTTTATACCTGCAGAAAATAAGCTGCAGTGAATCCTACACAGATTTCACAAACTGTCAAGACAAGGCGAGGATGAGAATCCAGCTTTCCACTCCAGTGATCTATATCTTGGACTATGGCTCCTTATTTTCAAAGACATGTAGACTGTACAAACAGGATGAAATTTTATATTCCTTGAAAAGTCAATATTCATACTGAAACAACTGAAGGTGGAGGAAGAAGGGGGAAATGGAGGCTTGGAGCTGAACAGGAATTGCAGGGTAAAATCTATTAACTGTAATTTGAGATTCTTTCCTGGTTTAAAGGCTAAAACCTGTAAAACGTAACAGGTAGTTGTTAAAAAGAACAATTTGTAGCTACCCTGTGTAGTTTCAAATACAAATTTCTGCTCATGCAAAAGCCAAGCCATAACTCATTTGCTCAACATCAATTTAAATAAATTAATCAGGATGCAACAAAAGAAATAACAACGAAATGATACTCTTTAGCTGAAGTGAAGGTGTCCTTTCCCATTAGCATGATTATTGTCTTGAAGGACAATTTGCTATATCTGAGAAAAGGCTCGCATGCATTTGTTCCTAGAAAAACAGAGGCACTTCAAAGAATGATGCATCAGTCTTTCTAAGAGACTCTCTGAATTGAAAATGTAATCAAAATATTTTTGAATTATAGTTTTGTATCCTACATTGTCCATATTACAAAACAAGAATTGTACATATAAGATTACATTTTAAGAAGTTGTAATTATCCATGTACTGGAGTATTTGAAGAACTTTTACCATTGCTTGACTTTGAGCAACAAAAGACTAGATTTGTCAAAACCATGACTAATATAGTAAGAACATGGATCTTCAAACTTCATACCAGTGCAGCCGGAAGGAATGCAAAGAATCGTAATACATTTGCAGACTAAAACATAAAGTTGAGTTGGCCAATTTCCTTTGACAAACGTGAGAATTGCAAATCTCTGCCTTAAACTATACAAAGCTTGCCGTCTTTGTTCTTTGCCCAGCATTTCTGATATTGCTTGTACCTAATTATAATGTGTATTTCCCTTTAATCAGTGATGCATAATTTATTTTGTCATGCTGATAAATGTGCTTTTCAGGTGTGTTTATTGAAATACATACAAAACCTCTCCCTATAAAACAAATTATTCAGGCTTTGATGATATAAATGTGCATAGAATTCAAGCAACAATAGTTATAATTTTATTAATAATATTTTCAATTTTTAATAGTGGGCCTCAAAAGCACAACAGAAAGCTTTTAAATCCTTAAATTTAATGTATGAAAAAAAATCCATAAAAGTAACACAAAACTCGAGAGATTTCTGCCCTGTGTGCATTTAGAGATGCAAATCTGATGACTATAATGACAAAAAAAATGTATTTTTTTCTAATTTTCCTTGATTGTATTGGAGGCCTCTTACACCAAAGAGTGTAAGAAGAGGAGGAGTAGGAAGCCAACAATCTCATATAATAAATGGAAATACTGGTTACGTACCAAATCCAGGGTAACATTAGAGGCTTTAAAGCTGAAAATGGTGTTGCTAAAGAAATTAAGGCTAAATATTAATACAGTGAAATTAAAGCTATATTTTATATATTCCTTTATTTTATTATTAACATAAAAGCTACATCTATACCATTAAGCTGAACAAGGCCAGGACATTGTCCCAGCACTGGCATGGTATTGCTCATACTGTTTAATCATTAGTGCACTCTTTGGCACATTTTTGATTTTTACTGATTAGATCTAGCCCAAACAATGCCATTTTTTGAGTTAATATAAGTCAGGGACCATTAGGAAAAGATAATATGGATGAAAACACCTTATTTTAGGAAGAAGGCACCTGAACAACACATGGGAAGAAAATTTATGTTTCAGACTGGGTTCCATGAAAAGTGTCAGACTGAGCAGACAGCCTGCTGAGGATGAAGATGAATCCCAAATCTCATTCCTTTTTGCATTCAGATGCCTTGGTCATTGCTTCTTTCAAGCTTCTTTCCAGTCATGAACTGCTGCCTGATGTCCTGTCTTTAAAAAATATTGCAGAGAATCTGTCTATGCTAAAAAAACAATTAAGAATATGTATTTTTGGTAGGGGTATTGATATTGTTCTACTTGTGTTTTAGTGTATGCAAGGAGATGGAAAACATTCCTAGTCTTTCTGAAGAAGCAGGGACATTGGCCATGTGGGTATTGCCAGTCTCCTGCTGGACCTTGAGGTAGCCCATTTAAAGCAGGCTTGGCTCGGCGCTGTCTTCATGGGAGCCATCTAAATGTTACATATTGGTCTAAACTTGTAATCCAGACCCACAGGTTCTGTGCAGAGGAAAAAAAATTCATCTCTGGAGAGCAATCATCTCCTCATAGATGACTAGTTTAATTTAGACCTTAGCTAACAGTCTTCCCAAGTTCTCTGTTTCCCACCAAGGAAAGCACCAGATATATTTACAGAGTTCAATTTAGCTGTCCAAAGACAGCACATCCTTAAAGTAATCCCTATTCAGACTCTTAAACACAAGCTTAAGTCACACAATATGATGAAATCTGTAGATGTGTGTGAAGCTAAGCAAATGTTTAAAGATACTTTTGAAGAATGTGATTCAGCTCACTGCTTTTGTAGACGTATATAGAAAAATGAGCTTAATAGATGTAGGTTTTTGTCAACGGTCTTGCTGTATTTCATCTAACTTTACCTGTTCAAGACATTAGTTTATCTGTCGTTACACAATGTGCTGGGTTTCCAGTTTTCAAGGACAGATTTTTTTTTTTTGTATTTTATTTTTTTAGGCTGGTTTATTTTTGCAAACCATTTAATCAATAATAACTGTTAACTACCTATTCAAATTCTTCTTCATACAAGTATTCAGACTTTAACAGTGTGCTGCTTCACATCTGTTTTTTAAGGTGAAGTTGCTTCAAACAGTTTCAAATTAGGAACTCTTCTTTTTCTGATTGCTTTTTCATTGACCTATACTTTGTCTGAAACACAGTCATCTTGAACTTAGATGCTGGCAATGGATAAGGTAACCTTATTGCTCCTAATTCTGCCCTTTCTTCGCATTAGATGCTGCCAGCAATTATTTTTTATATAGTTATACTATCACCCTCACAAGCCATCTTCCTGCTTGCTTCTCAAGCAAATCAATTTGCTAATATTTTTCTGTAAAAGCCAATTCAGAATTACTTAGCTCAAGACTCTGCTCATGAGCCAAACTTATTTAATGGATAAATCCTTTCATTTTCTTTTTATTGTAATTATTTGGTCTATTTTTGAGCCAGGCTGTTTAAAGGAAACTATCATTTTTCTGGCTGTCAGGAATATTTCTGTTGTCAGTAGAAACCTAATCAAACCTAAGAAAATACTATACTTATTTGGCTTGGATCTCAGCCAAAGAAATGTTTTCCCAATTCCTGACCTCAGTCTGCCTTACCCAGAAAATGCCAGAAATTACAGAAGATATATGAGTCTTTGATAATTTTGTCCAAAAAATTTGCTCACACTTAACAATGTTTCTGATTTTAGCAGTCTGAAACAGACCTCTTAAATTTGAGCAACAGATAGAAAAAAGGGGAAAACATACTGTTTTGTTTTTTAAGAAAATGCATGCATTACTTAAGTGTGTAAGTCTTCAACATTTGGAAACCTTCGGTTTTCACAATTTACAAAAATCTAAATGCGAAGATGGTGTTATCACAGTAAGTCATTGCATTTTCCAGTCATTTCACTGGCAACAACAGTGTAATACCCTGAAAGACTAGCAGGTCTCTGAAGAAAAAAGAAAGATGGTGGTAGTGGTAAGGACTGTTAATCTATGTCTCTGATAAATGCAGCAAGCTTAGCCCATGAAAGAGGCACGACTCGATCCTCTGGCAGACATTTCCTAAAAGCAAGTTATTGCAGACAGTGGGAAATGAAACTGGGTTTATTTCTAATTTCACGTTCCATGACATCAAGTTGGTTGATATATGTATGCTTCCAGAAAAAGGGTATTTAATCTAAAAATAGCTATCAAAATGAACTTTTACCTTTGCAGCTTTAGTAGGCTATAGTAGGCAGGCAGAGGCCAGGAATGGTGTTAATAAAGGCACAGAATAGTTTCTTATACAGGAGAAGAAAACTTTCTGGATTGTCACCTCCTTTACTATATTGTATTAGGATGCACAAGCATAGGGAACGAGAAAATAAGCTTTCATGAGAGGAAAGTAAGGAAGAGTAGATCTTGTTGTTTACAAACACAGGGAGAGAGGGTCATAACTTTGTATGTTCCCCTTTCCACTGGAAAAATGGTAAAGGACAACACATTAACCAACTTATCTGACACAGCTAAGAAAAAGTTTATTTTGAGAAGGAGAAACCAGGGAGAAGGAGAGGCAGAAGATAACTAAGCTATGAAGATGCAAACCAGAGTTTTTACAGTTTTATCATTTTGTTACTTTGTGAAATGATAACAGCCCACTTCCAGAGTGGGCTGGTCCACACCTGCTAGTTTGAAAGGCTGTACTGAAGGCATCAGTAGAGAAAGGTATGTCCTACCACACTAAAAACCAAATGCACTCAGCCCTCTGAACTAGTAGCTTGAGGCCAGGCTGGGTAACATACATGTCTTAAAATGAAAACAGCCGACCATGCTGAGGCAACTCAATCTTGCACAGGGGCTGACATGCACAGACTATTTAAGTTCCTCTTCTAGTCACTGAGCTGGTAACCTTCCCTCACTGTGTTACTGGTGTTTGCGTCCTTTTTACCATGCCCCAAATCACCATGGAAGCAGACCATAGACAGGAATACAAAGCAGTTATTTATTTGCTAACACCAGCAACACGTAGCTGGGACTCGTGGTTTACCAGACCGAGCAGGAGTATGCTCACCACCCAGAGCACCCAGCAGGTCTTTGCTGGTTGGGCAGTCATCAGCCCCGTGGGGAGAGGTGGGTTTGCTTTGCTCCTTGGAACAGGCTGGTCGATGCCACTGGGTTGCTTTCCTCTTCTCTGCCTTTTTTATCCCCCCCGGAATTTATCTCTCTTCACACCCGTTTTCTTCCACTTGGATTCTAAAACAGCTTTTACCACCTCAGCAATTACCCTCTGTGTTTTCACTTATCCTGTCTTGCAGAGTTGCGGTTCACATACTTTCTTGCACCTTTGCAACATTTTTTTCTTAGTGAGGCTGAGCCAATGCCAGAGCTGTACTGCGGCAGTGCCACCTCACGGCAGCTCACCCCCTGGGCTGAGAGCCCCCAGCTCGTCCTCCAGCACATACCCAGTTGCTGATCAACCGAGTGCTCTTTAGGCACCACTGACTGCACTGACTAGATACTCTTCAACTATAATGGGTGCTTAGATACTTTGGCCATGCATAAATCCCCTGGGTAGATATCCTTGACTAGAGTCTTAGTTTATCTATTTGGCCGCTTTCTGTCCGGTTCTTAACTGCAGCCCAGTCCCAGAGATCTGATTAGGGTCACACATATTCTGTTTCTTTCTGGTGCTCTTTAGTACAGTGCTAAGATTATTTATGTAGAATCCATTGTCACCAGAATGCCAGCATTACAAAGAGGGTCATTATGCACCACTCTTGTCTTCATTAATTATGGAGTTTTAGTGTTGGTGACTTTCCTATTAAAGGCTTTCTAGGAAAAGGCTAACAAGTTTCCTCTATTGAAAAATGTGGGTTTTTCTTTGGCTAGAATAAGTCCATTCTCATTTACAGTTAATTTCTTGTACATCTTCAGTTTTCTTCCAGATGTTTCCGGCTGTTTCTACCAAGGTATTCTGAACATAGTATTTATACCTGCTCAGACACTGTAATTTGTAGTTTCTATGCCTTCCTAATGGAACAAGTTGATATATTTTACCATTTTAAATATGTTTAATTTTTATTTTTATTTTTACTTTAATGCTATACTGATCAGAGGAGGTCCCTGATGACCCAAGAAGATGTTTGAGAATGTTCAGCATATCTTCACCATGGGCAAATTTGCCTGACTAATGTCATTGATTTCTGACAAAGTGCTTTTGATGTGGTTTCCCATGGCATCTTTACAGCCAAATTTGTGAGATATAGTTTGGGTGTATGGACTGTAAGGTGGGCAGAAGACTGGCTGGTGAGTAAAGGAGTGGACCTGGACAATGAAGTATCAGGTGCTAAGTACTCAGTCCCCACTTTGGGGACTTCAGTTTTGATGAGCTCTCATCTGACCCAGAGAATGTATGCCTCAATGACAGGAACAGAGTCAGCATTCCTGAAATGCACCTTTCAGTTTTGTTTCATCTGAGAAGACTGAAGTTTGCCTGAAAAATAAGTGGGGACAATCTGGAGATTAGTTTCAAACAGCTCACTTCTGATCTGAGCTAAAACGGTACATAGAGTTATGTCACGCTAGGCAGAAACTGGAGAATTTTTCTCCTAAGAAGGATTTTTTTCTGAAGACATTAAGTCTTTACAGTTGCATGTGCCATCAGTCTGGTTCAAAATCGCATAAACAAATTTTAGTCTTGTTTTTCATCCATTAGTTCCTCCCAGAGTTTTGGGGGTTTTTTTGTTTGCTTTGGGTTCCTTTAACCTGGTGTTTTGGGGGCTGTAAGGTTTTGGTTTTGTTCTTGGTTTGTTTTCCAAAGATAACATAAAATCAGTTTGGTGCTAGGAGTCACATCACAAGCAACTGCTTACAGGGAGTGAATGTTAGTCTGCAACTTCCCTGAGGATGTACTACGGGACTGATATGTTAGAAAAAATAGTAAGAACCGTTTAACGCTACAGTTCAGGACACAGACATCTGTAAACCTCTTCGGTTTCTCATGAGAATTCTGAGAAGACAAAACATTGGGAGCCACTGAGTAGAAGTAGAAAGAACATTATTTAATAGCACAGGTTGTATTTGGTCAGTTAGAAAACTAGTGTATGTGGCACTTAACTTTAAAGCACTTTAAAATAGTGTGATATGCTGGTAAATAGCTATCCAGTTCTTCTGTAAAAAGATACTCGCTAGGGGTAAAAAGAGCTAGGAATGTTATACTTGTGATTTTTTATTTTGTGAAATAATTGTCCCTTTCTTTACACCAAACAGTATATTTCTCTTGGAAATGCTCTGATGTTTTATGCTATACTTTGCTGATCAGCTGTTCCTACATTAGAAGTGTGCTTCAGTACTTTAAATATCTTCTTTTGGGGGGAGGTGGGGAGCAGGGGAATATGAGGGAGAGCAATTGTCTTTTCTGGAAAAATAAAAAATGCTGAAGAAAATTATATTTATTTCAAATAGTGTATCTAAAGTAAGGCTGGACATTATCCGTAAATCTTTCCTCTGAATCTGAAGAAAAGTGGCATTTGCTTGCAGTCATCTTAGAGAAGATAAAGGAAATCCCGTATAGACAATCTAAGATATCATTAACTGTGCAAAGATTCAATAATTGTGTTTTTTCTTAAAATTATTCCATTAAATTATGAGCAAAAGCTCTTCCTCAAATAAAGGACAAACATCCAACCTTACCATCATTCAGCACATGAACATTTTATCAGTACTTAAAATTTTAGAGGAAAGACAGAGGACAAGTTACAGTTTTCAGGCAAGTATTAAATATGGCATTGGTGCTAACACAGAACCTTGTTATCCACTTCTTCTCACCATTAATATTTGACCAGTTTTTCCTGGTACTTTCTTTCAGCTCTGGAAACAATGTCACACACAAGAATTCTTAACCTACTCATTTTCTTTAACAATGAGGAATATTGCCAATGATTAATTGGAAGTTCAAAGAAGTAATAAATGAAAGTTCAAGCAATTCCCCCTGTATCTTTTTTGATACCTATAAAACTCATGATTTATCAAAGCAGCAGGATTTTTCATTTTAGAGGCTGGGCTGGTTGTTCCTGTTACACCATGCTCATTTAGAACTCTTTCTTCCTTTAATGATATTTTAATCAATGCTCCTGATACTCAGTAAGATGTAATTCACAGATCAGTTATGTTCCCTCACTTTTAAAACTGGTCCTCTTTAAGTTAAGATACTGGCTCTAGTTTTGATAGCTATGAGCTATCATGACCTTCACAAGTGCTTTTTAGAGTTGTATCTCTACTCCCTCTAAATTTTGAAAATTACAGGATTTTTTAGCTTATTACCACTTTTGAGTTTACACAAAAGCTACAACAGTGGATTCCTGCCTGGGTCTGAAAGTCTCCCATCTGAGGCTTGATAATTCTTTTTCATGAAGACTAAGTATTCTGAGAAAATGTTATTAGGTTTAGTGTTGTAATTGGCACTGATGATGGTGATAGTAGGAACAAAATAAATTCAGTTTTATTTTATGTATGTGTATGTATGTGTGTGTATATACATATTTATAAATTTGCATCCACAGCATATGCTCTGGTGGAAACGTTAAATGATTAAATTGCTGAATGAATTACATATTTCTTATTATTATTGGCCAGGTTACCTCTCTGGTCACTGAGAGGAACTTCACCAAAAAGTGAATGGAGTTGTTATTTTTATTACACAAACTGGGTAGTGCTGTGTAGGCAAAGTAAGTGGAATGTGAGAGGAAAAAAAAAAGGGCAGTATAGGAATTTCTTTCTTTCAAATGGAATACAAAGGCACAAAACTTGTTCAGTGTCAGAGGAAATGCTTCATGGATATCTGAGAACAGAATCTTTCAGTCTGGTTCCTTACCTACAAGACTATCGATGCCTGCACTTTCAAGGCTGCACTGTATTTTTACTTTAATAATCATTATAAGACTATCATAATGTCTCACTGGAAAATAAAGTATTGAGTGTCACATTTTCTCACAAATAAACAAAACAATAGAAAGGAAATTATCAGGATGAAATCTTTAGATTCGTATCTTTCTTAGAATGTGCAATACTGTACCTTGAAGTTTATTGATTTATGTTCCATTGTGTAACATTAAGAGAGTTTGTAGTTACGGAAAAAACATTCTTTAATTTTATGAGGATTTTAGTCCTAATTGAAAACATGTAAAATAGGATTATTTTTCATAAAAATGTAATATGGAAAAAAACCCGGAAGACTGAAGAAGACTTACCAGCCTAATTGTCTGAGAATTTTAATGAACAGTGATATATAGGTATTCTTTTGAGCAACTAATCATAAACGTTGAGCAGTTAATTCAGCTACAGCCTATAATTGTGGGAAGCAGGAGTTTGATAATGCCATAACTAGAAGAAAAGAAACAACAGCAGGAAACGCCAATTAAGCAATCTCCTCTCGAATGTCCTCTTGAGAAGTTATTTAAAATAGAGACAAATTGTTTCCTGTGTGAAATAGCTTTAGAAGAAGAAAAGGACAAAAAAGAATGGATGTGTGAAATACAAGACAATGAAAACCAGTTGTCTTTTGGCACCATCTATTATATAAAGCATCTCCATTCTCACTAGAGAACATAG
The DNA here is from genome assembly GCF_000737465.1 of Haliaeetus leucocephalus. Taxonomy (NCBI): domain Eukaryota; kingdom Metazoa; phylum Chordata; class Aves; order Accipitriformes; family Accipitridae; genus Haliaeetus; species Haliaeetus leucocephalus. The sequence goes on from NW_010972653.1 coordinate 3,078,041, forward strand.
AACAATTGTTTGGAGCACCACCCAGCACTTAGTGAAAACGGTGATCCGACACTGTCCAGTACCTTCCAGTACTGCCGTTCTCTGAGTTATTGAAACACTAGCAGTCTAGGTTGGGATGTGCTTTGTCGGAATTCTGGCTTTGAGTTACTACAAGCAGCACCATTTCCTAAACTGAAGCGTGACCATCACTGTTGTAGGATCGGCTTTCTAGTTCAGTGGTCCAATAACTGTGAAATACAAAAAACCTCAGCCACTCTATTTCCTGTTTCTTTTTTTTTTCCTTCCCTATTTACCCTACCAGTCATGCTTCTCAGCCATGAGGAGCTTACTGTTATTGTGTTTTCTCAGCACTGTGGAGGTGAGACTGTGATTCAGGTGACTGATTCTACCTATCCTGTACCATAGGGGTATTATGCAGCAAGGCCATTAACTGTCCCATTACAATGTGTCGTTTTTTTCTTCATATATTCTGCATCATTAACTGAAGCACTGTTCTGTAAAAGTCTTTGGAATAGGTCTTCTGTGAGGTTTAGATGCACGTTCTCTCAACAGCCTCCGCTATGCTCAATTCATCAAAAGAATTAATTCCCTTTTCCCTTGGCCCTGATGTGTTTAATATGATTGGGAGTTGGAGCTGGAAGTTTAAGCTGGTCTTTTGTTTTTGCTTATTAACACATAACAAACCTCTGTAACGACAGTGATGCTTCTGGTGAATCATATACCATCCCATCATCTTCATGTATTTCGTCACTGTCTAACTCCTGTGTTGTAAGTGGTGTCGCACATACTAGGTCTACAGTGGTGGTCCAGGCACAGCGCCTGTCTCACTGATGATAGTCAAGTTGGAAGGAAGTCCACTTTACTGCGCCTGTTGGGTACTACAGTGGCCGGGTTAATAGAAATAAGATCAGATAAAGATTTGCTTTTCTCTCTTAAAATCAGGGAACCTGATTCCCAAAGTAAATAAGGTCTATGTTGTGTTGGCCACATTCTAGTAAGTATTAACTTTAACCACCATAATCTTCAGGGGTACTACTCTGCTCAAATTAAACATGTGTTCAGAAACATTCTTGAACTTGGGTTCAAATCTTTGATCTTGCCAATATATTCCTGTAGAGATAAATGGATTTTGATTGAGATACTGAAATAAGATAAGCTTGTCTCTCTAAAAGAAAAAAAAAAAAAGACACAGTTCATTATTGCAGAACTAGATTTCTGTCCCTTAGCCATTATTTCTGTGTTTTACCTAATCAATGTCTCATTTCAAAAGCATAAAAAGATGTGGTAGCTTGAACTCCAGTCCAAATATCTTGCCCTGGTCTGTTGTTGAATTACCTAATCACTAAATTTAAAAGATTACGCTGATGCAATAGTTCACGTGTTGTTGGCATCCTGGTGCCACTTAAATAGGATGAGGAAAGGCACTTCTCTTCAGAGTACTCTCTAGCTGACTGGTATAGACCCACTTTCCCCTGGGAAATAGGGGACGTAGATTTGAATTCCCTCATGCTGATGAATGGATTAACCACAAAAATAGGTACCTCTCTATATTGTTTCTAAATAGTAATGGCAAGGTGCTGTGCTTCTTGATGGATTTAGTGCTGTTTGTGTGATTTAGTATGCTCCCAGTATGCTTGCCAGGCTAAGGGTCTCTGCGTTGTCTTTGGATCCGTAACATTGGGTTACAATGAAGTTTAGAAGAGAGGGATGTGTGTAAAATGTTTGCCTGAGAAATATTAGAACATTAGAGAGAATAGCAATTTTAAAGTCTCTCTCCTATATTTTAATAGGCACAGCAAATGGGATTTTTTTTCCTATCTTGTTCTTATGTTTCTGGTTCTCATCCATTTCTTTTTCATCTTGACTGAAAGCACAGTAAGGGTTGTAGTTCTAGTGGTGAACCATAGCTCCCAAGCTCAGTCATCTGAGAGATTTCTGAAAAAAAGAAAAAGGAAACTTATTAAAGTGAATCCAGAGCACTTTTTATGTTGAAAAGATGGGGGGTAGAGGGGTGAAGAATGGGGGAAGAAAAGTGCTTTATATGGGACTGAAGAAAACCTGCATCAAATACAGGTGACTTGGCAAATTTAGATTAAGTATTACTGCCAAACATTGTGACTGTAAAGCTATTTTAGGGATTTCTGCATTTTCTACAGTAAGTGATATGACAAATAAATGTATAAAGGAATTCATTCTGAGTGTTCCAACATTCTGTCAATGATGGTTAATAAAGAACCGCCTTGCATAAGACTGACAATCTTATACGTTTACTGGGGACTGATTTAATGGTCTATAATTAAGTGTAAAATTGGAAAAGAGAAAAATGTAATGATGAGCAAAATTTCACAGCTAGGTTTCTGAGTTGCCAAATGCTTCAGAAGGCTGCAATTGCACAGCAGGATTGGTTCCAGAAGTGGAAATTGGACATAAATATTTCCAGAAAGTGGAAATGTAAATTTAAAAAAATTAATTAAGAAACACATTTTGTCCTAATACATTCTCTATTAATAATTATAAACTAATCACAGAGCTGTGGTTTAGAAATCAACTTATTAAAAAAATCTTTAATGAATTAACTGCAGTTGTAAATCTGTGTCTAAGAATATTTCAAACAGTTGGTCAATTTTGGTGCATTATTTCATGATAATTGCACATAAAATGCTCTGGGTGTGTTGGCTGCTGAACAAGAAACATTATGGGTATTGCAAATCAGTTTTTTATAAGTATTGTATAAATATTCTAGCACCCTAACACATCTATTGTCACTGACTAATAGTGCATTAGCTTTTTTTTTTTCGTTATTGTTTTTGACCAATGGTCTGTATTTTCCATTAGGGTTCTTGTTATCATTAGATCCTATTTATCAAAGAAAGCTATAGGACAGAATGACTCTTCTTTTGTTCCCAAACTAGCTGCACCTAGGGGATATAATGGATACTATGGCAGCAAAAGGAAATTGCTATTCTACACTCATACAATTGGCTTGGAGACATATTTAAGTCTCTGGACTGGCTTTGGGGTAGGTTTATTATAGTATAGTGCCAAGTCATCATGATGAGTGTTTACATTAAAGTATTTTTCTTATAAGATGTAAGTGCAGTGGAGCGTTTAAGACCGGTAGCAAAATGAATAGTGATTCTGAAGATACACAAATAAGGCAATCCGCTAGAGCCAGTGACGGACTCAATACGAAAACAAGAGCTCTTTCTTAAGAGAACTTGTGTCAATACCAGGTGTACGACGCATTTGCAACTCCTGTCAAACAAAAGGGCTCTGGCACAGAAAAGTGCTGATTATAGGAGGTAGCGATTGACCCAACTCTGTACTATTTCTGTTTGGTTAAAAGTCTGTTATTGATGGGACAGAATGATGGCCTGGCTTCACTGTTGGGCTGAATACCAGCTACTTCAGGAGTCAATCTTATTAACTAGTAGTTAAGCGCCATCAGCATGTCTGAGATTGGAAACATGCAAGAATGAAAACAGTACATTTGAGCATGCCAATACATCATGAAAAAGAAGTCCACAAAAGATAGAGAGTAGAAAAAGGTGAGCAAATTTATAAATTAAATAGTTCCAGTTAGACAAGATTCTTTGAAGTTTTAGAAAAAATAGTTTATATTTAAATGGGAGTACTTTGTGCTTTTTTATGGAACACTTCAGGATTTTTTTTTTTTTTTAATAATTAAATGGATCAAAATGACATTTTGAGGGGAAGGAAAAGCAAAAATTAAAAGAGAGTGAACCAAAAGTAGAAATTCAAATAATGCTTTCATGGAGATCTTTATGAAAAGTCTGGATAATGCTGACAAATATTTTCAGTGGAGGAGCTATTTTGGTAAAGCCAAATAACAACAAAAATGGTTTTACAAAAGAACTGAGCCTTCAGATGCTTTTATTGCAACTGCCGTGGCACAGGACTTGACTTAGTACTTCAGTGGTAGAAACTGTATGCTTTCTACATTTTTCTTCTGCTTTTTTATTCTGGTTTTTTTTTGAGGATGAGTTCTTTTTATTTAGATTATATTTTTTACATTATTTTAGTAGCTAAACGATGTAAGTAGGCTGGATGCTATTTCCAACACTATGTAAATACGAGTGGGAAGGACTGCTGAGAAAGGTGATGAAGGTAGGAGTATTATTGATAGCTACAGAAGTGATAGGAGAAAAGGTGGGGAGAATGTTAGGGTGTCTCAAGGAGTCTGCAGAGAGGTTTCCCTGAAGACCCTCCAGGAGATGAGACAAACTCCATGGGTTAGCCTCTTCTTTCCCATCACAGCATCCTCCACAGACTCAGCCAGCCACGTGGGCACCAAGTGGTACACATTGGGACTGTACAATAAAGCTGGACAATATCCTAAATTTTCACCACAAATGCTCATTTTACCATGGTCACTTTCTTTAAATCTGCCTTTAAAAATCCTTCCATTTTAAAATTTATGAGGAAACTTACAGATGAACTTTCTAAATATAAGTAAGCCTTATAATATATTTAAAGAAAAGGTCAAACTGTATCTGATGAACTACCTCATGGCTCACAAAAAGGCTGGTGTGAAAACTCACTGCAAACGCTGCATTAATTTTTTTGTTTTGACACTTAGACTTCATGCACAGGTGTAACGTGTATAAATCTCTATCATTCGTGCATGTGTTCATGTGTATCAAAATGGGCATTCATCTGATTGCACAGGGTAGTTCACCATACAGCACTCTGCTTATGGCTGTAATCTTGTTTTGGCTCATATCTTAGTATGACATGTGAAAGTGCCTGATTCCTAGGAAATGCTTCCAAAATATCCCACATCCTAATACATCTGTGAAATGCTTTATTCACATTTGTGTGCGTATATATATCTATACATATAGATAGACAGATAGATAGATCCCATTTAAGTAGAAGCTTGTCAGTTCAGATATCTTCACTTACTTTCCTAAGTCTCTAGATGCTGCATGAAAAAAAAATTTATTTAAAAATCTAGAGATTATACTGTGGAAAAATTACTGTGTGCACAATAATGACTGTCTGAGTAGTTAGTCAAACAGCTTCTGTCTTAAATTAGCTAATGTGTATCTCTAAATTCGAAGCAGCAGCAGTTATCATAATTATTATAATTGATGTTTTTTGGTTTATAAGTACAATTGGGCATACCATTCAGTTGTAAAAGCACTGTGTTTAGCAAATATAAACTGAATTCTGTTTTAATATTCTATCTGAGAGGAGTCAACATCTCCTCTCTTAAACAGAGAAAAGAGAGCAGTTTTGGGGTTGTTACATGAAGAGGAAAAATTCAATTCCAGGCACTGAATTAAATTACTCATTTGAACTAGTAGAACAAGCTTAAGATAAAAACTGGTTGCAGGCATTTCCAAAGTTTACAGACAAACATCTGGCTATGTTTTTGTCCTTCAGGTATGATAGATTTTGCTAAGAACAGCACCATCAAAAAATCCCATAGGAGCAAATTGGCCTGGGAGAAAATTAGAAGGTAAGAGAAAAACATCTTTATTTATTCATCTTACCTTGACTTTTTCTGCCACTAGGTTTGCTTGCAGTGAGATATTTCAGAAGTGAATTCTGCTTAGCACTTATGTTAAAAATGATTTTGTTCTGTGTAGTTTTTTAATATTTTCTGCTGAAAGGAAAATGTATTAGTACTTTCCAATAATTGTTGTCAGTTAACGTTCAAAGTACTGGGGCTGTGGATAGTGATCCCATTTAAAAAACCAAAATTTATATCAGATAACAGATATATTTCGTACTTTCAAAACAGAATAGGTGTAGGCTAGAGGCTAGAGACTGTCAGTTATTGCAGTTTAATGGAGATCATACTGGCATCCAAAATCCATTTTACCCCTCCTTTCAGTGCACTATGTATTTCTGCTGTATTTACCTTCCATGTAAAAGGAGATGACACATACCATTAATTGAACTTCATGGTTAGGTAAAATATTCTAACCATTTTTTCCAGTAATGAAAATCAGTAATACTAGGGCATCCATTTTAGCATGTACAAATAAAAATGTGTCCATCTGCTACTTGCATTATACTGGATACAGTAGGTAGACAGAAGAACATATTCAGCCTATAAACTGTTCAGGGAGAGTTTGTACAAACTATAAATGTCCGTTAGGTACCCATTTCCTTTGAAAGTAAGTTTTCATTTTACTTAAATATTTGAACATTTATTTTCATTGCATTAGTGATGAAGATACTTAAAGATGTGGGCATGTTCTTAAATTTGGTTGCATATCTGAATTACTTCTTGATTTTATAGTATATGAGAGAGTAATATCAACATTCATTTAGGAATCGTGCTCTCTGATCAGATTATGATGTGCTTTGTTTTTTATAGACTGCATTCACCTATGTTCAGGGTAGAAATCAAAATGATCAATTTTCTTCATGCGTGGCACCAAAGACGCTGTTATCACTATTGCTTGAGCACAGTAAATTAAAGACTGTGACATAACGTATGGACAGAAAAAGCTTGTGTTAAGCTGCATAAAACTGTCCAGATATCTTCATTTCCTTTGCAGATTTCAGTGGGGAAGTATTTCTAGCAGGTACAGTCCTTTCTGTTTCCATTCACACAAGGTCTACCTGTTCCGCCATAGTCCCTCCAGCGTGTCCGTGCCTCAGGTCTCTCTCTTCTCTCCTACATACTCATGTTTCCACCAAACCTCAACCAACCAATTCTAATGCCTTCCTGCTCTAACACAAGTGCATGTCACATCCAAGTTTACTGTGTACAGTATGTTTTACACAGACTAGACACTTGCTCTTTGCTCTGCCTATTACTTCTAAAACAGTTTTGCCCAGCTGTGCATTTCCTTAACTGACCGTGGGGAAGTTGTTTATAGCTGTGGGTTCTCCTTTGTGAGCCTGGTCCCATTTTATCATCCCATGCCTGTACTCCGCTACAATGCAACGTGTCTCACCTTTTCAAGTCACTTACTATCATACCAATAGAGCTCCTATAACTATAGTGAAAGCCTGGTTCAGGGCATGAAACTCTGAATGAGATAATGCGCAAAACAGACAAAATATTTGAAACCGTAGTGCCTAATCTCCAGGAAGCACATAGAAATCAAGGTCAAATTCAGACATCCCATTCTAGATCGAAGTATAATAGCTGAATAGGTTTCTGCTCTGGGGCATTGCTTGCTGGCTAGAGATGACTGGCCCCTTCCACCTGCTGATGGAAGGGCTGTTTGAGCTCTCCAAATTTGCCATGCTGCCTGTTTGTACTTACCTGGCTGATTTTGTGTGAAATGGGTTAGGCTGTACTTACACCGTCTTTTCCACCAGGATAGTAACACACTAAAGTGGTAACACACAGCTGGAGGAGGATACCGTCTTTAATGGATACTGTTGTTCGCAAAGTGGATGCTGTGAAATTTCCAAGAAAGTTTTATTTTGATCCAAAATTTGGTCATTTTTTTGTAGTAAAAAAGAAACATTTTGGACATCATGTTCAATCCACTCACAAATTTTCAGTTCTCCAATTCACATCAGAGGTACTAACATATCTTTAAAAACTAGTAATTCTCCTTCATTCCCCAGCTGAATTGTTCCAACTGAAATGTAAAATAAATTAGTAAACACCTGCTTGAGGCAGACATCCAGAATGCAGGCTTTCACCCTCACTGGTTGTAAGCAGTGCTAGCAAAGGATATCAGCAAGTTTGCAATTGGAAGTGAGGGTTAACCAGCTATAGTTTCAATAGCTTTGATAATTAGGTAGAGCTAGAACAGATATTGGGTATGCTTGTCCTCTACAGTTCTGTTTTAAATTCATTATTTATTTTTCTATGCCTAGATTTAAACCCTGAAGACAAAATAAGTAATTTCATCTGATGTCTGCTGTAAAGGCTAATGAGAGAAATATAAAACCTGGAATGTTTAGGTCGAGTATCAGGAAAACATTTTCTGACAGTGAAATATATTATGTTTTGGGATTGTCCCAGAAAGCAAACAGCTGAGGCCTAACTTCTTGGGTCATACTGCTAAGTAGATGGAGGTCAAGAAAATACATTCTGTGAAACAGCCTCATAAAGCAGGAGTAGGAGGTGATGATCTGACAATCCTATTCATCTGTAAATGCTGTGATTCTGTGATCCACTTTTATTTAATTTAAAGAATGTTTAGTTCTTCATGGAGAAGTTTCTGCATTATCAAGGCAAGATGAGAGGCACTAACAAAAGAAAGAAAGCAGCAGCAAGAAAAAACTTCTCATGTTACTAATTAATCATGGTGTGAGTTTTCTTCCAATGGCACCTTCTTTCCAACCACTGACATATGGTGCTCATATAACCAGCTGATTTGCAGTATCACATCCATACATCTGCATGTTAGACAGGTGTTTTGCTTTTGTAAGCTGGCACCCAGGATTCTGTGAGGGGGTGTTATAAAGGTCACCCAGAGGTACCACACAGGTTTAGGTGAGGGAAGGCAGAGGAGAGCAAGTGTTCACTTAATCTTCCCTTCTTCTATTCAGTCCATTATTTGCACGTTTTAGGGGCAGATGTGCAGTCTGGGAAGTTTTCCAAATTCATTTTTCAGAACATTAGGTGCTCTCAACATTAGGCGCACTAAGCAAATCCCTCTTTGTAACAATTTTGCCACCAGCATTGAAGATGAGCTGCTTTCAGGATGAAAATAGATGGCTGAGAACTTGGGCCAAGCCAAGCAATTTGGGGATAAAATTACTTAGAAAACTTTTTAGCTGGTTTTCACATACCCTCTCTGTTCTGCTTAGAGCTCTTAAGCCTTTGAGCAGTTACATAAAAAGTCTTCTTACATGGAATGTTTCTGAAAAAAAAAAAAAAAAGAAAAAAAAGATAGTACATGACAAGTGGCTGAGAAATGTTTCTAGGATAATTCTATGTATAGGACAATGAATAACCTACCCCAAGCTATCGATCTGATCAAAGAGTTTCTAAATATCCAGAATTGTTGCTACTTAACCTTGTTTATTTTGCTATTTTGTTGGGGTTCCTTCTGCAGTTTTTCATGCCCTAGAAGAATGATTGCCTCTGCCCCCAATAAGGGGGACAGAATCTTGAAAGACTACGAAGGACTATTGAAATGGACTGCTGTCTTTCATTCAGCAGCCTCAATTTTTGTTTTCCTTTCTTAGGGCTTTAATGAGACTCCCTGGTGGAGTTTAGGTTTCTTGCTGCAGAGTCCTTGAGTTTGGAGCAGACTCCTCTCTATCTGCAGTAGCTCAGATATGCTGACATTCGATACAGTTCAACTGTTTTCCTGTGCTTTTAATTAATAGGTTGGAGAGGCTGGAGTTGTATATCGTCCGATTGTTCTGTTTTGTCTTATTTATTGTTACCTATGTCTACAAGGAAGCAGTACAAAAGACACTAACTTTTTGTTAGCTTTGTTTTTTGAAAAGGATTTTAAGAGGTAGGGCTTGTAACGAAGGTGAGAGAAGGAAAGACAGACTGACGAGCTTGCAGTTAAAGCTTAACCCTGCTCCTCAGTGGTTCAGAGTGTGATCATGCCCAGGTAGGGGACAGATTGTATATGCTGTTGTCTTTTATAGGTTAGCAGAATGTTGACTTGATTTCTCCAGTACTGGTTGTACACATCTTTTGCTCTCAATGCAATTGATCTTCTACATCCTTTTAACCAAAGTGGGAAAGTTAACTTTAAAAACTGAACATGAACCTCAGCAATTTCATAAAGGTGATGAATTCTCATATTTCTGAAGGGACATATGGAGATTCTAAATCATCATAATCATAAATCACACTTCCAATGATGGGACATCCACAACTTCTCTGGACACCGTGTTCTAGAGTCTCACCACCCTCACTGTAAAAAATTTCTTCCTTATGCCTAATCCAATTCTACCCTCTTTCAGTTTAAAACCATTGCCCTTTGCCCTGTCAGTACAGGTCCTGGTAAAAAATCTCTCTCTCCATCTTTCTTATAAGCTCCCTTTAGGTACTGAGAGTCTGCAATAAGGTCTCCCCAGAGCGTTCTCTTCCCCAGGCTGAACAACCCCAACTCTCTCAGCCTGTCCTCACAGGAGACGTGTTCCACCCCTCTGATCATTTTCATTACCCTCCTCTGGACCCGCCCCAACAGGTCCATGTCTTTCTTGTACTGGCGATCCCAGAACTGGATGCAGTAGTGGGGGAGAATCACCTCTCTTGATCTGCTGGCCACTTTTCGTTTTACGCAGCGGAAACGAGTAAGCATTTTCCTAAATTTACAGTCTTTTTTTGCTGTTGTTTCTGTTTAATGTCCAATGTAATGAATTGCTATAGTATTTAAGGTAAAAGTTACAGCACCATATCAAGTGACAGTTAAATAAGAAAATGGCCTATAAACATACTCACAGAAGGACAGATGTTTCCATTAAACAGCCTTCCATTATTTGAGAACCCTACCAGTCTAGCAAAGAAGATAAGTGTCTTTACATCAATAACCTCAGTAACGCCCAGAAGTTGTTGATTTAATCATGTGCTTTCAAGTTAAGCACATGAATAAACATTGCTTAAATTGGAGCTGTGCTCAGCAGAGGAAACACCAGTATTATATTCAAATATTTCTCCATAATAAATTTTAGCCCATATTGGCTCTTAATACTGACCACTGTATAGCATAATTAAGAGAGGATTCAACAGAGGTCTCAACAGTAATGAAAAAGGTTCCCTGTGTTTTATAAATGGATCACATTAATTACTTGTGCTCACAGCATCTCTAATAATTCCCAGAGCAGAAACAACATATCCATTCTAATAATTCTAAGGGGGATTCTGTGTTTACACCACTGCATGTACAAAAAAGCTATGTAGTCCTCTAAGGTTCTTTAGCTCTAACTAATTAAACAGTGATTTTGCTGCTTATGTCAAAAAATGGCTGGTGCCTCATGGACACAAGCAGCTATGGAAAAGTCTTCTAACTATGTAAATGCCTTTGGGCATCATGCCACTGAGCAAGAGAAAAGGGAAAGGGAGGTGGTGAATTGAGTTGGGGGGACTCCAGCCCCAAACTATAGAACTAATTCCTCTAGGAACCGAGGACAGCCTCAAACCTCATTACTTACTGCTTCCAGCTTGTGGCACGTTTCTTTGACCTTATCATTTCTAACACAACAGTACGGGTATATGTCCATAGATGTTATAAAAACAAAACAAACCAAAAAACTAACAAGAAACAACTCAGCTGAAAACGTTATGCATCCGTATTTTTTTCCCCTGGGAAGATGGTACAAATTAAAGGAAGCCATGTGTAGCAGGCATTAGAAACATTGCTTTCATGCAGTAGTAAAAGGAACAGCTGAACCTGTTCCATTTTGCATAAAAATATGAGTGATGGAGGTGGATGTACACGGTAATATAGATTATCTATGGCCCACATGTGGCAGTGTGCCTCCCCCCTGCCAACCTGTATTTCCCATACCCCCGCTCAAGTGATAACCACCAGTGGCAGTTGCAATACATGTGTCTGGTCATGATGGCTGCATCTGGCTCAAAGTGGTTTCGGGGGAGACAGATAACAATACAATAGCCAAGGGCTACTGTGAGCAGTGTGCCCACCTAACCACAGTGCTGGTCAATGTCCAACTCGAGCCAAATTTGGAAGAAACTAATACCTGTAGTCGGTATGTAAATATAAGTCACTTATCTTACTCCATAACTAATGGACAGCCCAGGGCCCGTTGAGCTCTCCTGCACGGCAGCGGGCGGCACGCCAGGATCTCCTCGTGAGTAGGGACGCCTCCCAGGGTCACTGCTCGAGGCTGAGAGATTCCTTGCCGCAACAGATTCTTGATAAGTGATTAATAGCATGCTAAACTTTGAAATCTTAGCTAAGTGATATAAAGGATTGATTACGCATATATAATCCTTTAGACATAAACTGTTGACCAAGTCTGGGACTAGGAGTGGATCCGGCCACACCTAGACTCACCTCTGAGAAGGAGTTCAGAATGCAAGGGGGTCTTTTCTGAACCTTGTGACCCAACAGGAGGGTCTCCCTGACAGTTTTGTCTGGCCCTGTCCTCTATGCAGTAAATATCAAGTGAACCATGCCATCGAATCTTGTTAAACCACTGTCATATTTACTCTCAAACTTTGTTAAATTGCTGATTTCTATCAATAAACATATTGCTACTTCTTTCTTACCAGTAAAGTGTGCCACTCCATCTGCAACACCACAGCACAGCTGAATCTAGCCTTCAGTGTATTTGATATTACAACACTGTATGCAGTTCACATGTAGACATAGAAATAACATCCAGAATGCTGTGCTTACTTCTTATGTACTTCTCCATGAAGTTATCAACCCTGATAGATGCTCATTTTTCCTATAATACTCAAAGGGAGAATGGGTCATGACAGATGCATATTTTCAGTAGCCAGCTTTGAGGAGAGCTACCTTAACTGTCCAGAAGGGAACAATGCAGGGGGAGCTTGGTGTGATGACTAAATTGTGGTCTAACTCAGAACAGTTGCTATTTTCTCTTCCTTTCTCTAAGTATCTGAAACATGAATCTGCTTGTAATGTGAATCAGCTAATTCTTATTGGTTTAAAAAAAAAAAAAGAGAGAGAACTGCTACTTCACTTCTTCTAATAGTCTAATAGTCTAGTGGCTGAATGATTCAGACGTGGAAATGTGAGTTCAAATGCCTTTTTGAGAGTAAGGGCTTGAATTATATCATTTACACCCTCATGTGGTTATTTCTCTGACTGCCAACATGTTTCATTGCAACTTTGGGCAGGTTTCACTTCTTTTAGCTTTAGACATTTAACATCTAGGCAAAAGATCTAAGCAAATTTTGTTATGTTCCTTCTGCTTAAAGGACCTGAAAAGTGACTTCAAGTGACTTATTTCAAAGGCAGGTAGGACAGGAAGACAAATAAGCTTTTCTACTGTTAGGGTGATCAAACCCTGGCACAGGTTGCCCTGAGAGTCTGTGAAGTCTCCGTCCTTGGAGATACTCAAAATCCAACTGGCATGCTACTTTGCACTTGATTTTCGTCTAGAGTGTACTCACTTTAATTTTAGATTCCTAACATAGATAGGATGAATCTCAGCTGATATCAGTTGTGCCTGAAAGCCAGATAGCTAGAAGTGGAGGAAAATAGGTATATGGTGAATGGAAGAACACAGACCAAGTCTGTGTTAGCAAATTAAACTGAAGTCTTCTGAGATTCAGGCTGCAGCACTCTAACTGCAGAACTACACTTCTCACATGCATCATGACAACACACAGCTTTCAGTTAGAACCCTTAATGTGAACGTTATATACAGGAATAAAATATATGCACTTGGGAAATGTCACAAGGCAAGACACGTACAGCAAAATGACTTGCAGTTGTTTCAGTACTGAAACACAGTAATTACACACTCATGATCATGACAGATACATCACTCTGAAACATGTTCTCTTCTTTCTTCCTTGGTATTCTGATTAGATAAGATTTAATAACTAAGATACCTTTTCCATACCTGACAGTTCTTATTGCTTTCTTCTACAAGGCAATTAATTTAGACTGAAATCAGAACAAAAATAAAAAATTGATGTTTAAAAACAAAGGAGAAAAGATAATGCTGCTGATTCTGTATTATGTATCATGTTTATTTTCACTGTAGCAAGGTATAATTTCTTCAAGACTGAGGAGTAAAAATGATTACCAAAATTTGTATTTACACTTCTAAGGATGTCCAAGAATAGATTTAGTAGAAATTCTCACATGATTATATTTTTAAAGCATTTCTTTCTTTAATGACATAGATAACATTGTTATTTTACTTTCTTGGACTATGTTAAATGTAAATAAATTTGTGAAGTGGATTTTGACCACATTTCCAGCTTAATGCAACAAAAATGTATGTTTTGAAAGAATCAGAGGAACGTAAATGAGAATAGTACATTGCTCCCTCTGAGCCATGAAAGAAAATAGCCTAAATGAGAGCAGACATGTTGAGCAGATAAAGCTAGATATACTTTGTTATTGAAGCAGTCTGAAAATGCCATATACTTTGTTTAGTTATTTGGAATCTCTGTTTAAAATTTAAATTAGTGTGGAAGAATTTTTTATTGTTGTTGTTCTTTTGTTGCAGTGGAAGCTTCTACTTTCACACAGAAAATCCAGTTTTCAGATTTTTTGGGAGGTCTTAGAACCTGTTGTCAAGTGAAGTTGACTAATAGCCCTAAAGGCTTCCTATTTTTGTTCTGAACATAAAAAAATCAAACATACTTGTTTTGTTTTTCTGCAAGGCTTATCTCCCATGAAGCTGATAAATAGTGCAGTTGGTTAGCATCTCTGAAAAGCAGGACAGTTTTTCTGTGATGGACTTTCTTTACAGGAAGGCTACAGAAAAGGTTGCAGCAGGCAACTGTCACTTGAAATCTCATCTCTTTGCCTCGGCTCTTGATTCTGCCACTCCCTGCATGGCTTAGGGCATCTCACTTGGCCCTTTCTGGGACCTAAAATAGTTAGCCAGTGTCTTAAGAGTTTTGTGTGGCTTACCTAATTAAGATGAAGGGAAACAAAGAACACTACAATATTGCAGAGCTCTATTATCATCATAATAAAATAGACAACTATTGCCTCAGGGATCCTGTACTCCCTGCTCCTCTTTTTCTAGGAAAGCCTGCACAAGCCACACCAAACTCTGATGATGTGTTGCTGCATAGCTGGCTGTGCACACCAAAGAGTATGTTGTCAGTGACTCTGTTCAGCATATGATTGCTGACCTTTACTGAATCCCTTCACTAATGTTTGGTATTTATGCTTTTATTTTTAATAGATAGTACAATTTTGCTACCTTTTATAGCAATAAACTGTACCCTTTCAGGCATGCTAACAAGTCCTAGAGAATTAAAGTGATTTTATTTCTTGCAGTCCTACAGTTCTCAGTACCCTGAGCAGCCAAAGAGGGTGAAAAGGAACTGAATGTATCTGTGCTGCTACTTTAGCAGCATCTTTCCAAATGTGGCAGATGAAGTTTTTGGATTTTGGCTAAGGATCCTGTAAGTGAGAGGGAGATCCTTATTGGATTCAAAAATTTCTGGCAGCTGCATTCAAAAAGTATGTTTGAGATGTGAATTTTATTTATATGTCTCAGATAAATGCTAGTAGACACACAGAGTCTTCTGTTAGTAAGAAGTTTGTTATTTTTAACCTCAGAGGAAACTTGTGATTTTACTCATGTTTTGATTGGAGATGGTTATCTTGACAGCAGGTTTTTAGAGAGCTATTACAGGAAAAATATGAAGAAAAAATGTATGGCTTTCTTTCAGAGTTATGGGGTAGATCCTGATTAGCCACAAGGGCTCAGTGTCTAAGAGCAGTCCAGATGATCCCCCTGGTATGCAAGGAATGAAGATAAATAGTGCTACAGTTCAGAAGCTCAATACTGGTCCAGTTCTCACAGTTATATTTCAAGAAGCATGAGTCACTGCTGTGCATAGAAATCAGATATCACCATATGCACAACCACATATATAGGATTTAAACTGTCATTTAATTTGCTCACCATTAAGGATCATGTACTTGCTCAGGCATGGTAAAAAATTCTGAGGGCTGGGATAGAGGAATAAATTCTATCTAGTACCCTCTTGCCTGCTTTTTATTAACCTGTTTGTTCTTTCCATCCCATTTTATAATTTCAGAGAGTTTTAAAACATTAATGCACCTTAGAAAAGGAGATCCTGCATAGCACATATCAATTCACTATTATTTAGACTGTTTATTGAGATTTAGAATATTTGTATCTCTCTTTCCGTTTAAACTTAATGAACCTGAATAAATTACAGGACATCTGTACACATATGTGACACAGTTCCAGCATGCATGAATATAGAAATGTTGTATTAGGTTAAAAAAAAATACATCCCTATGAAATTTGCTTCAGAAATGTTTTTATAAGAGAACATGTACTATTATCCAAAAGAGTACCTACCTGGAACATCTCTTTCTTTTAAGATTAGAAAATTTGATTTATCACAACTGCCTTTTTGTGGCAAAGTGAAAGCTGGCATTGGATATACAATATCCTCTAATATTCCTTGTTCCATCTGGCAACAAAGGGACCCTGAGGAAAAAAAAAAGAGAACAGTTATTAATTCAGTCTTAAGTTGTGTGTTTTAGTGAATATTATGGTACACAGTGGCCTTGGGATCCTCAATGATATAAGTAGTAATTCACAGCACAAAGATACTAGAGAGGCTACTGAACCTTGAACCGATTATGTCATTTTTCTCCATGGCAAACTGGGCAAGTCCCATTTCCTGTCTATCAGCAGCCTGTAAAGCCCCAATTCTCACATGAAGATGAAGACCAAACTGTGGTCTGCTACATGGAATGTGCTATAGTGACTGGAGAAGTGGTCGTTCTGCTTGTGCCTTTCCCAGGGCAAGCACTGTTTTTAAGATCCTAATGAGGGTTGGTACTGGGGCTAGCTTACACCCACGGTTTCCTTAGCAGTTCCTGTTCTGGGGCACTTGTTATGTTTCTGATCACTGGATGGCAGCTAAAGTACAGCTCAGCTTCTGAGGAAACACAGTTTGAGCTGGCTGATGTAGAAATCAGAAGGTTAAAAAAATTGCTTGCAGTGGAAGATGAAGGATTTTCCAGTCACGCAATGGCAGAATGGTTGAGGTTGGAAGGGACCTGTGGAGGTCGTCTTGCCCAAACCCCCTGCTCCAGCAGGGCCACCTAAAGCCATTTGCCCAGGACTGTGTCCAGGTGGCTTTTGAATATCCCCAAGGAGGGAGACTCCGCCACCTCCCTGGGCAACCTGTGCCAGTGCTGGGTCACCCTCACAGTGAAAAAGTGTTTCTGGATGTTCAGAGGGAACCTCCAGTGTTTTGGTTTGTGCCCAGTCCTATCTATGTGCATTTATCTAGTATCCACGTCAGGTTTTCGGATCTGAGAAAAAAGACAGACATTTGGTCCTTTCAGTTACACTTTTGAGGGGAGCAGAAGGACTCATGATAATCTTGTGCACTGGGGTAGCCTTCACTTTAAAATAGCCTAATTGCTAGACTAAGATAGGTAGGAGAAAAACCAAACCTAAGACCTTAAAATAACATGACAGACCTCATAATATTATGTTCTGGAAAAATTGCAGCCTTCAAAATATGTATAGGTGTCGTGGTTTAACCCCAGCCAGCAACTAAACACCATTTGACAATAGGTCAAACTGATTAATCTTAATTGATCCTTCTCACATTTGTCCTTTGCAGTGCAACTCAGGGACTTCAGTCTATATAGACGTATCTACCCTAAGAATCCCACATGTCAGTAACAGCCCTGCTATTGATTCGAAAAGGGCTGTAAAATCTAACCTCTGTATTGCTGCTGTTGCACTGTGATCAGTAGCTGAGCTAGCTAAATTAAAGACAGCTAGATGTAGCTAGCTTCACTAGTCAGTCCTTTGGATTCTATGGCAGACCTACCTTTAAAATATAAAGCTTTTACTTAGACACAGGGACTGAAAAGTGAAAACACAATTAATACAGAGCAGTAGCAGCCAGCACTGCTCCTACTACAACTGGTAGTAGGGTAGGAAAGGTTATGGTTCATTATGTTGTTCTGACTCTATTTGGTTAGGAAAAAGAGTTAAAAATGTGCAGTGTGCTGTGATGCTAGAGTGCTGCTCCAAAAGGCACGGGGCTCCTCTTGACAGCGTGATGTTCATGCTTTGGTCAGACTTAGCATTCATAAAGCCTCCATTTTAAAAGTTCTGCATGGATTCATTCTGTAAATGATCTTAATGAAGTCTGACTGCCTTAGGTTGACTTATTTGTCCTGGGTAAAATATCTGCATACTTTTCCTGTGCTCTGTGATGTGTTTGACTGATGACAATGAATATGATTTGCACAGTGCAAGTTCATAGTCAGAGAGATTTTGGGGTAGGGAGGATAACTCCCTATTAAGTTTAATGACAGCTACTTATGAATAAGACCAAAAGATACTTAAAAAGTTTTTTCTTCTTTTTCTATTTCCCTTTCCCAATTCTTCAGCTGGAAGATTTTCCTTTTGGGATAAAGTCTCCAAGGAAAACACACAAGTAACAAACACTTATCAAAGACACCGAAAGACTTTTAAATTAATTAAGAAGAAAGGATACATTAGAGAAATTTCCTCCTGGAGATATAAAAGAAGCTGCAAGCCAAAGCATTATCCATGTTAAAAAAAAGTACTCTTTCAAAAGATCTGAATTATTTACGTTTTTCAAAGTGCCTAGCCTTTTTAACTTTTTAACGCCCAAAGGAGTACAAAAAAAGAAAAATCCATCAGAGGCAATTAGATATGGAGTGTCTGCCTCGAATTCAAGAGGTGATTGTTTCCCAATTCCCCGGTGTGTGTGAGCGTATTCTGAAGAAACACTGCTGTTTGCTCGCTGGGTACACATCCTCTCACCATCTATGCTTGGATCTTACCAGAGGGGACAATGGAGTAGGTGTCATCAGGTATAGCTATTTGTTACCGTGGTTTGCCCCCTTCCAATAAAAAAGGAATGTAATTGTCTTGTGACAGATGCACTGAAAAACCCCAGTGCGTGTCAGAAACTGAAGCATGGTAGAGCATTTTTATGATGCTCGAGACATAATTTCCGTAGTCCCATAACAGCCTGCTTCTCCATGGATGAAGTTGGAGAATATCCTCTTCACGTGTTGTGCTAAGCCATCCCTCAGTGACCTGGTGAAATTGGGAGGCAGCTTAATATAACACAAAGAGCACCAGTTTGGTAACACACTGCACATTTTTCACAAATTTCAACAGGAAAGATGCCACAGTCAGCTCTCTGCAGAGTTCTTTAAATGCTGTAATTCTAATAAAAAGCCCTTTTTGCTATCTTATGGCTGCATTTACACAACCCCCCATAGGTTTTATAAACTCAAAGAAAAGAAAAAGAAAAGCTTTGATAGACATAGTGTTAGAAAGCCTCCTCACCTGTAGCTCATCGTCAGAAAATTATAGTCTACACAGTCAAATGGTAGAAAGATTATAACATAGTTTATTACTCTCTTGAGTAGTGTAACTTTACTGAAATATTCCACTGCCAGGCATGTTCCACACAAATCCACCTGAATAAAAGCTAGAGCATTTAGTCTCTCTTCTTGTTTTGCATTATATTAATATCTATAGTAAAATAGAACTTTGCCTGCAAGAAATAATGCAGATATAGCAGAAAATAATGAGTGAAATCTTGTCTTACTCAAAGCAACTTTTTTCATACACAGTCCAGGCTAAAAAAAAAAAACTAAAAAAAAAAAAAAAGTGTCCAAGGAAATAACATTTACATCAACTTCTGCAAGAAAGAAATTAAAAGTATTTGGATTGGTTGTATTTAAATTTTCTTTTTTGTGTTTAAATGATCAACCTCATTTATTTTATTTTTGGGGGAATAAAAAGCATATGCCCTGGTTTTGGACTTCCAGGAGGGTGCCCGTAGAAACATTTTGAAATCATTCTGTGTTAGTTATATAAATGATAACAAGTTCTCAGACTATAGTATATTCCTGGTGGTAATCTTGTATGAAGAAGTCCTGTAGCCAGTAATAAAGGAATAGTTTCAGCACTGTATCAACAGGTTTAGTTTATGTGATTTGAACAAAATATTACTGGTTCAGCTTATTTTTAAATGCATGCAATTTTATTACTCTTGGAGAACTGTTAAAACTATTTTTAAAAAGACAAAAACAGATATATTTTTCAGCTGCCAAACCTTTAGTCTTTGTTTTCAATGTGATGGAAAAAAGCCCATGATACTGACTTTGCCTCTGGTTTTAAAAAATCCTGCCACATAAAACTATAACCTTGAAGGTGAAGTAGTTTTATGCTAATAGATTATGCATAATGAGTTTATAGACACTAATAGATCTTCTGCAGATTGGCAGTTACACAGTCCAAACTTTTCATGAATATGTTTATAAATTCAATTTAAATTCCCTATTTTATGTATAACTATTGCTATATCACATAGGAAACTCAGTTTCCCTTTATTTACATGTGGCAGTTCAATTAATTTTTTTAAAACAATAAATAATATTTAATTATTGAACAATAGCATCTTTATTAACACTTTGCTACAATTTTACACTGTTGGTTTAAATCATTGCTAATCAATCCATTAGCTTATTGTAACTTCCAATGTAACTGAAAATTGTCATAAATTATTTCAAAAAGAATTTAGTCATGGTTTGATCTAATAGTAAAATAATTTTATGAAGCACTATGTTTCTAGATGCAGAACGATTTTCAGCTGACTGGGATGCTATAAATACATCCTTTAATATTTATCATCGTGACTGATTGACGAGCCTTACATCATGCACAGTTCTTCTTGTAATAGTAGTCTCTAAAATTCTAGGAATGAAGAAAAGAGTATAACTGTTGAAGAACTATAAAAAGTACATTATTCAGAAAAAAACATCAGGTGTAAATATTTAAATAAACACAGAATATAATAATTTGGAGAGCTTCAGCCAGAGGGCTGCAAGCATGAGGACAGCATATCTATTTTACTTTTCTCCAGAACAAGTGAAAATTTACTTTGTCACGTCCATTACAATATTTTACATCCATTAGCACGAGACACTTCTTAAAAACCTCAGACACTGCTGTCCATAGAATAATGCCCGTAGGAATACTTTTTAGGGATTAATATCCCCAAACATTATTGTTTGCATGTCATGGTGGGAGTGAAAGATTCTGGATATAAATAAAAATTATGTTTTATCACAGATCAATCACAGCTAAACTAATCAGGCCCTGGGAATAACAGTTCAGGCTTCTGAGTGGTGTTTAATGTCTCATGAGAGTAAAATTTAAAAGACAACTTTAAACTTAGGAACATCCATTTTGAAGACTGCAGACCACTTGTAGAGAAACCAGAGAACAGTATGAATATTCAAAGCTCTAGGAGACGTGACCTATTACAGCTGTGTTACCTAGAGAAGACAGGCATGAATGAGTAATGGTAATGGACTTCAAGTGCAGAAAAGTTGGCTGCAGACGGGAAGAGGCTGAAGTGGTCTTCATAATTACCAAGTACAGTACAAGAAGTAATGAGATGATGTTTCAACAAAGGAGAATTAGTTTAAAGATTAAAAAACCTTTCTAGTTACAGGAATAGGTGAGCAGGGGAAGAGGCTGCTGGGGCAGATGGAAGATGTTATGAACAGCCTAAGAAAACATAGCACTATGTAGGTTACTGCAGGTAATCTTCCAGGGGAGAAGGGAGGGAACTGATGTCATGCTGCCTCTTCTTCCTTGGTTCTGTGATAGAGTTCACATATATATCAAGAGGCTAGACAGTGTTCAGAGCGTTAACGTCTAGCAGACTGCAGCAGGATCAGGAAAGCAGCATATCCTGCATGAAACGCCAACAGCAGTGTCCTCCACCCTTCCATCCCGTGCATATTTTACCATGAATGGGAAGATAGTAGAGAAGACGCTTAGATTCTTCAAATTCTCAAGGACTGTCTCAGAACACACCTCTGTGTTGTGAACCTATTTAAAGAGAGTGGTTTCTGGCAACAGTTGGTGGTTGAAGACACAACACAGCAAAGGGTCTGTATAGCAGAAGAAGATAGCATTCCTGTTTTTTTCCTCTACAATTGTTATGTATAACCAGGTTGTCACTTCTCTCATATAAATAAGACAAATCATTACCCAGACTGAAAAAAAACAACCCTCATATAAAACTTGTCCCTATGGGTTTTTAGCAAAGGGAGAGAGGGGGAATAGCCTGAGAATGTTTGTATTGAATTGATCAAGTTCAGCTTTGTTGACTTTTTATACTAAATAGTAATCAATTTAACTTGGGTAACTTGGTTTCTTTATTCAGCTAATAATTATAACTTGACTGGAGGCGCTGTGCACAACCCATTCAAAATAACAACTATAAGAAATGAACTGGTTTCTAAATATGGAGTCTTATTCTCCAGTAACATGTGATAAAATCTTGCAGCCTACATCCATAGATAAGCTCCTCAAACCTGCTCCTTCATGGAAGGATTTATGAGCCTGGTAATATGATTTGAAAATCAGCTGTGTCAATTACATACACATCTCAACAGATCTAGATGGGAGCTTTTATGACTACAGGGTATCTCCAATGACAGAAAATATATGTTGCTTTGTCTCCGGAAATCTACGAAATGGCTGTTGGTTTTTGAACTGCCAGTTTAATGGTGACATTTGCTCTTCACTGCAAGTTAAGAAAAATATTCTGAGTCCTTTTGCTGTTACTTGATAGAGATGAAGTTTTCAATTCTATAATTAGTGATAACTGTGTGCCACCTTGTGTGGAGATAAACTAATACCAAGGTTCTCTCTTATAATACATTTCTGAAAAGCAGCAGGTTCTATTGAATAGAGAAGTAATATTATTATAAACCTCCACCGTAAGAAATAAGAGGTTCTTTGGAAATAAAATGGCTGTAGTGGTAATCTGTGTGCAAGAGAGTAGGGTATTGATCGATACTATTCAGCATACTCCACAGTCAATATGCTGAAGTAAAAAAGAAGTAGGAAAGAGAAAAAGAGACCAAAAAGTTCGATTACAACCAAGCTTTATTATATTGGCTGCAGAAAAGAGAAATGAAGCAGGTATTAAAAAAAAAAATAGCCCCGTTGCTTCTTTCTTTTCAGGTAAAACATGACTTCATAGTTAATGTTTATAAATCACACACATGATGCAAAGCGTACAAAGTTTCTGAAGCCTGACCATTCCTGCATGCAAGGAGCACTGAAGTCTTTTAATATGTGAGAAATGCTGTATAGGTCTGACATAAATGAAAGAAAGAGCCTTGTAGTGTCCTGTTCAGAGTCTTGATTAAAACCTACTTTTTGGTGAACAGGCTTTGGTCATTTGTCAAAAGAAGTGAAGCTTTCCGTGGGAAGACGTCTGTTTCCTTGAAATTTTCTGTGTGGATCTGCACTAATCAGTGGCAGCATGAAGGCAGAGGAAAAGGAACACAGCAGAAGAACAGGCAGCCTTGCCCCAATGGATCTGGTAAGAGATTCTGCATTTCCAAAGGGAACTGGATGTATGCCTTCCAGCTTCCTCAACCACTGAGCTATTTATCCAGCTGGAAAGAAGATTTTTTTTTCTGCACTATTTTGTTTTGCTTTTAAAAATATATGTTTGTCTTAGTTTTTGCCCCAGTTAGGCAGTGATACAGGCTGAAGGTTTGCAAGTATTTGAATGCCTACTTGGATGCCTATTTGGATGCCTATTCAACATTATCCTTATAACCAGGCCTTTTTATCCCAGAATCATGTTTCTTGGATAAAATTAAAACAGAATCAGGGCATGATACCAGTCACTAAGAGCATACGTATTCAAATATGCATGCATGCAGGCACACACTCTTGAGCAAATTGAATTGCTCTCCACAGTTTGAAAAAGATGAATATATTCTCTTTTTTAAATTCTTTCCAGGATTTGTGGAGAAAGTTATAAAACAAGGCCTTTGGGAGAAGGATAATTACAGAATTCAAAGCTAAATAAATAGATGTTAACAACATCTTTATATTCTCAGTCTCTTTCTAGAGGCTGTATTTATGGGGCCCAAAGTATCTCTCTTTTCTTTAGTATCGATTGTTTTGCATTTACTGCCTGAAGCAATCAGTAGCTATTGGACACTACTTACCATTTCTTCTGAATTCAGAAAACTGAAAAAAATTAGCTCAAAGTTTGAATTTGTTTATCCTGGACTACCTAGTCTGAAGAAATGCATTGTTACAATGCATGATCTGAACAAGACTTCAGAAATTATTAAAATGAGACTTTTTGGGGAAAACCAAGGTCACCTAAATTGAGGTTTTAGGTACATAAATTTCAGTGATTCAGATGGCCTATTCTCAAGTGGCAACACTTCTGAAAGTACCTGAAAAAAGAGAAAGAGCTGACATACCATTGTGGATCCCAAGTTCCATCTGTGACTGAGCAGAGCCCGGGAGTGTTCATTGTGAAGTGCTGACTTTGCCAGGGAGCTAATGACAGATAGGATGTCTGGAAACAGGTAAATACTGAAGTAAAAAGGTAGGTGAGTGGCAAAACACAAATGAGCACCAATATTTTGAATCTCGGGTGGAAGGAAGTGATTACTGTGAAGCACTGAGTCAGACATGGTCTGGTGCCCACATATGGGGTGAATCTAGGATGCTCCTTAGTTGGTGCCCAGGCATGTTAATTTGCTTCTTCGCATATAGTGGTGAGGAGGGAGTATTAGGTCTTCAGGAGTTTTCAGAGACACCTCCCTCCATTGGCCACACATGGCCCTCAAACTTGTAGGATCTAATTTGTACATTGAGTGACAGGTACCTCATTTTTAATCAGGTTTAGAAGAAATTTGGGGGACTTCAGAGAAATTTGAGTGTTTCCCTTGCTTTCTTATTAGATATCAATAACTGGCTGATTTTCAAAAACAAGGTGAATGTTGCACCACCATTCCCTTCCCCCCACCATACTAGCATTATCTAAGTCTTCGGTGCTTTTAACTTTTTATATGAATTCAATATGAACTTCAAGTCACCAGCTTTCTGAAGTCTTGGCTTGACTCAGTGTAACACATTTTTCCTTCAAGCCACTAAGTAAGTACGGTTTAAACAGTGCTTAAATGTCAGTGATGAGATTGACACAATGGTCTGATCATGCCAAATAGCAATTTTTGATAGAGATTTGTAAGTCTTTCACGATGACTTTGCTTCAATAAAGAGGCAAGAGCTGGGAATTATAGTTACCTGAACACAGGGTAAAGAAAGCACCAGAGTCAGAAGAGCTTTTGCATACCTAAAGCAGGATTCAGGCATCTAAGTTTAACATGCCGTTTCACCTGTGGCCTTACCTTGAAAAAGACTGTTTTAGAAGTCTACCTTTTTTACCCAACTATTTTCAACATATTCCTCTAAACATACCTAGAACTGTGCAAAATTTTATGTGCCCCACTAGTTACAGCTTAGTTTTCTGTAGCTCTCTCCTGTTTGATTTCTCCTGTGCATAGTTAGATAACTACTTTCACATTTCAGTCTTAGCCACAGGGAGGATGGAGAACGGTAATTTGGATTTCTCTTTTTTTAATCAGTTGCTCATTTTCAAGCAGTCATTATCACTGAGGTATTCAGGCATCTCTCAGGTTTGACTAAAATTAGCTAGTAGGTTCAAGAATTACTATGGTTGGCTAGGAAAAAAGCCTGACAGAGGAGAAGGCACGCAGATAGAGAGACCACCACACCTGCAGAAGGACATGGAAGCCACACAGTGCTTGTCAGCAGCCAACTAGAGGAATGAGTTATAACCAAGGAGATTCAATCTGATTTAATTGAATTAAACAGATTAATGACAGGTTCGCAGTCTCTGTTCAAACGAAAGTCATAGCTATGGTTACAGTCATTGGGTTTTTTTTCTGATTTTTTTTTGGTTTGCTTTTTTTTTTTGGCTTTGGAAATGAGCATTAAGAATTCCTAATCTTCCAGTTAAGCATTCAGTGGCATGAAATATACTAATAATGTGCCCATGAGGAAAAAAGAAATCTATGAAAGAAAGAATTTATATGATTATGCCATTTCTGTTCACATTAGTGTGTACATAGATACTGCAGGAGGAATCCTAATAAAAAGATGGCCATCTTCTTTCAAAATTAAAGTAGTGGGTCCTGGAAGTTGAATTATGGTAGAAGGACGGACCACCGTCTTAAGGTATGTACATAATGGAAAAGCTTTTCAGGAAATAGGCTTACTGTAGGTTATTGATAAACATAGGAACACTGATAAACATATGAACTATAATAACAGGTTACAAGATACTGTTAATGAAATAATGATAATCTTTTTGCACAGTTCTAGTTCAATTAAATAATTTTCTTTTTCTATTTCCTCCTTAACAAAGATTTGAACTAGAAAATAACAAAACCCAATCCTAGCATTAACTTAGACCTTAGTTATCAGTCTCAAGGTCTCAAAATGATCTTAAGAATGATACTTCACTTTTCAATCATTCACAGAAAAAATTCGGTGGAATTAACAACCTTGAAAATTAAGTTGTTTTCCAAGGATCTCAACAGAAGTTATATACCCATTTTTGCATACCATACTTAATATGCAAAGTGAAGAGTGAAAAGACTACAAAGGCAAAAAAGACAAGAGGTGTAGAAAATGTGACTGTGTAAGAAAGCTGTGAAGGACTTGGACTCACTTAGTCTAAGAAAGAGAAGAGAAAAATGTAATAGGTATCTTTTATATAAAAAGCTGTACTCCTTGTCTGTTGCAACAGAGCAATGAAGAATGTTTAATTTACCTGAGAGAAGATTGGGTCTGAATACTGTGAAAAGCTTTCTCATTACACAGGTAGCGAAACACTACAGCAGAACAAGGAGACTACGCAATCCCTTCATTGGAAATTCCTGCTACTAGGTGAACACTAGTCTGTCTAGGTGAAGAAATGATCTAACTGTATTCAATCCTGCTTCAGTGCAGATAACTGGAGTAGATTATCTCCTGCAGTCCCTCCCAGGTCTTAATTTTTATAGTTTTGTATATGATTCTTTATTCCCTATGACTTTAGCACTACATTCTCTTTCAACTTCAAAATATTATATATATATATATATCTCATGCTGGGAGTCTGTTGTAGACCACCCAACCAGGCTGAAGAGACAGATGAAACATTCTACAAGTGGCTGGCAGTAGTCTCTCAGTCGTGTGCCCTTGTTCTTGTGGGGGACTTCAACTTTCCGGATGTCTGCTGGAAATACAACACAGCAGAGAGCAAGCAGTCTAGGAGGTTCCTGGAGGTGTGGAAGATAACTTCCTGAAATAGCTGGTAGGTGAGCCTACCTGGGAGGAGCCTAGCTAGACCTATTGTTTACAAACAGAGAAGGACTGGTGGGAGATGTGGTGGTTGGAGGCCATCTCAGGCTTAGCGACCATGAAACGATAGAATTCTTGATTCTTGGTGAGGTAAGGAAGAGAGTCAGCAAAACCACCACTATGGACTTCCAGAGGGCAAACTTTGGCCTGTTCAGGACACTGGTTGAGAGAGTCCC
>NW_010972653.1:3105546-3105923 GCF_000737465.1 Haliaeetus leucocephalus
CTCAGGGTACTCTGCCCCCTGAGCTGGAAGGCAAGGATAGAGAGCAGAATATACCCCCCATGATCCAGGAGGAAATAGTTAGTGACCTGCTATGCCATCTGGACACTCACAAATCTATGGGACCAGATGGGATCCATCCAAGAGTACTGAGGGAGCTGGCGGAGGTGCTTGCCAAGCCACTCTCTATCATCTATCAGCGATCCTGGTCAACAGGGGAGGTCCCACAGGACTGGAGGCCTGCCAGTGTGACGCCCATTTACAAGAAGGGTCAGAGGGAGGATCCGGGGAACTACAGGCCTGTCAGCTTGACCTCGGTACCGGGGAAGATTATGGAATAGTTTGTCTTGAGAGCACTCACATGGCATGTGCAGGACAAA